>NC_028640.1:55306922-55424592 GCF_001406875.1 Solanum pennellii | reverse complement strand
TATATATATATATATATAGAATCTTCTTATTCTCATTTCAAAATCTTGACCTTTCAAATTTATCACACAAATTTTAAAAAAATACAAATGAGTAATTATTCCTTAAAGACAAGAAATTAAAGTGGATGCATGTATCTTTTAAAGTTAAATTTCATTTCTATCTTTTTTATATTTATTTTAATAGTATTTGACCTTTTAATTTTCCATGTGTCTTTTCATGTTTCCATAATTTTGTCGTATAAATTTAACTTTTCTAAGAAAAATTTTAATTTACTATTCCTACAATTCTTGTGTGTAGGAACTCTAAAATTTATTTCACTCATTAAATTTTTTTTCTTTCATCTTCCAACTTCTTTTTACATTTTCGTTCATATTTTAATATATAAAATTTCTTTATTTTATTGGTTGTACATAGTTTAATCTTCTCAATAATTTATTCTGATCAATCTTTTAACATTCGTTAAATACTCTATAAAGTATATCATAAGGTGGGTTTGTTCAATTATTTCATTTGCCTTCTTTGGTTAGATTTCTCCTCTAAAAAGAGTCTTACTTCAGATAAATCTATTCCAATATAATTGATTTAGCTACAACTATTGACCAACACTTTTTCTATTATTGCTAAGCTAGCAGCATATTCACTTCTTTTAGTATAATATCTATTTATGAAAAGCTTCTGTTGCAATAAAATTCAAATTCAGATACAAGTTGATCTGTGAATGTCTTTGCATATTTGAACTTTGAAATGTGGACATGGACTATGCTTGGAGCACACAGGTTCATAATTGACTGTGTATTCGTGTAGTTTAAAATGATATGAAATACACGTGCGTTGCACGTGTTCAAGAACTAGTATCTAATATTTAGGAAGGGTAAAGTTTTAAATTATTATGGTCTTATTGGGTTATCGGTTTATCCAATAACCCAATAGTAAAAACCAATATCAAATCAAAAACCCAATAACTGTTTTTTTATAAACCAATTAAGAATCCAATAACTCAATTACCCAATAATATTTTTTTGGTTTAGTTTTGCGTACCCCTACTTGTGGTAGTTGACAGATTGAGTAAATATGCTCATTTCATTTGTCTATCCAGTCCTTACTCAGCAACTGACATTACTCAATTGTTCATACATCATGTCTATAAGTTACATGGCCTTCCTCGGACCATTTTGAGTGATCGAGACACTATATTTTTGAGCAAGTTTTGGCAAGAATTGTTCAGCATCCTGGGTGGCCTTACATCATTCCTCAGCATGCTATCCCTAAACTAATAGCCAAAAGGAGGTAGTGAATAATTTCTTGGATGGATATCTATGATGCATGTGTTGTGATAGGCCTAAGGAGTGGATCCACTGGCTATCATTGGCGAAATTGTTGTATAACACCAACTTCCACACATCCACTCATCTGACCCGAAGTGGTTTATGGACAACACCCTCCTCTTCATATTCCCTACATTCCTCAAGGTTCTATGATTGATGTAGTTCATAGAAGTTTACGAAGAAGGGAAACAACTATTAGACTATTAAAACACCACCTCTCGATGCTTCAATAGAGAATAAAGAAGCAAGCTGATAAAATGGCATCTCAAAGGGTGTTTCAGGTTGGTGATTTGGTTTACGTGAAGTTACAACCTTACAGACAATTGTCTAGGTCACTCTTATCAGAAACTTGGTCCTAAGTATTTTGGTTCTATACCATTCAGATGATTACTATGTGTTCCGATTTTCTTATGTAGCAAACAGAGAGGAGGTTATTCAGATTGGTCTGTATACATATCACAATAAGCCAATTATGCCAAGAAACTGGGAGGCTAGCTTCATATTCTACACGGAATGTATAACTACAATTCTATTATGGGTGAAATTCCCGAGTTACCAATTAAATATTGGTCAGCCGAAGCTTTAAGTAAGGTAGCGAGTGCCGAAACCTGTGTACACTAATCGATATACGGCAGAGATGAATCGTATTTCATATGCTAGAGTGCTGGTTGAAGTTGACATATCTCAATATTTGGTGGAGATAGTTACACTTGATACTCCTGATGGGTCTTTCTAGCAATATGTGAATTACGAATGGTGGCACAATTTTTCTCTGATTGCATGATGTTTGGGCATGATAATGAAGAATTTTGGGCTAAAGTACCTCATGATCCACCTGCTGATGAGTTTAACGAGGAACCTAGGAGAAAGGTAAGAGCCAGGAGGAAGCGTAGAAATATCCAAACATGGCAAACTAGACCATTTATATCAAATGACGAACCAGACCCTGCACTAGAAGTAAATATTCAGGGTCGTGCAAACAAAGACCATGCTGAATAGAGATGTTATAGGTACTATTTTTTCTAATAGCTTTAAAGTGTTGGGGGTCACTAGAGGGGAAATATTAGAGGAGAAGACCGACCATCTATTCCTCCCACCAGGATAATTATTACATGTAATAGGCCATTCAAGCAGAAAGAAGTGCTTCTATTTATGAGAAAAAATATGATCGATATTTATGGGTTCCTTGAGACCATGGATTATTAGTGGAGATTTTAATAATGTATTAGCAGTGAAGGAAAGAATTGGCTTACCAGTTACTCAGGTTGAGATAACCGACTTCAAGGAAATGGTTGATAGCTTACAATTGACCCCCCATAGAACAAGAGGGTAGTACTTCACTTGGTGTAACAAAAAACAAGATACGCGAAGGATATACAGTAAGATTTACTAGGCTTTTGAATATCTTGAGTGTCTGCAACAATTTAGCCATATTGATGTTGAATGTCTAGAGCCAGGAGTATCATATCATTGCCCAACCATTATAAAATGTTCATAGAGAATTACTTTGCATCCAAAGACTTTCTAGCTCTATAAGACTGTGATGGACCATCCCCAGTTCAAATAGATACTATAGCAGGTATGAGAAATGCCAAGAAGGGGAGCATAAATGACTATTGTCTGGAACAAGATTAAGAGGTCAAAGGTAGCTTTGAAGGAGTTCAATATGTTCATGTCAACTTATAGACAAAAGCTTAGTGAGGCCAGGAAATTGTTGGAGACTATCCATCAAATAACCACACAAACATTGTGTCAAGCTCTGTTTGAATAAGAAAAAGAGATCCTCTTTTAGATGCAAAAATGGAGCTTGGTTAGAGAACAACAACTCGCTTTGATAGTTGAGGTTAGTAGGGAGGAGATTCTTCAAGCTGTGAAAGATATGCCAAAGGATAAAGCACCAGGGGTGGATGGCTACCCAATAGAATTTTATACTAAAAATTGGGATATAGTAAAGGAGGATTATATGCAGCTGTTCAACAACTTTTAGCTTTCGGTTCATGATGAAAGCTTGGAACTGCACAGTTTTCACATTAAAATCTAAGGTTCCTTCTCCTACCCAGGTGACAAACTTTAGACCTATTGATTGTTTTTCCACATTGTATAATTTTGTTGAAAAAGTGCTTGATAGGAGACTGTAGAGTGTGGTGAATAGTCTTGTGGGTGAATAACAATAAGCATTTATTGAAGGAGGCATATTACTGATAATATACTTCTGAGCCATTAGTTGTTAGAGGGTATACTAAAAAGTGGATATCACCTAGATGTGTTCGTAAGGTGGATCTTAGGAAATCATATGATACTTTACAATGGCCTTTTCTAAAAGATGTGTTTGTCAATCTTGGATTTCCTTATAAGTTCATAGAATGGGCGATGGAGTTTGTTTCCACTCTCATTTATTCACTTCAAGGCAAAAATAGGATTGAGGCAAGGGATCCCATGTCCGCATATCTCTTTATGCTCATTATGGAGTACCGTAATAGAGAGATGAAGCTATTGGGTAGAAACAGGGATTTCAACTTCCATACAAGGTGTGGCAGATTGGGAGTGGTGCACATGTTTTTTGCTGATGATCTCTTAATGTTTTGCATGACAGACAGAATATATATTACATTACTGAAAAAAAACATACTATACAACAACGTTTGCCACTATTGGAGAAAATAACAACAAAAGTAAGATGTTGGTCAGCCAAGCTACTCTCATACGTTGGTAGGCTGTAGTTAATCATGTTTTTACTGTTTGGTATGAAAATCTATTGGACTCAGATTTTTTTCTGCCAGAGGGTGTAATAAAAATGATTGAAGCGACTTGTAGAACTTTCCTATGGACTGGGAAAGGGGAAATGTCAAGGAGAGAATTAGAAGTGTGGGAGAAGGTGTGTCAACAAGGGCTGTCCGAGGTCATAATATAATTGAACTTCATACTTGGAAGAAGGCAGCCATACTCAAACAATTATGGGCTATATCTAAGAAAAAAGACTCTCTATAGATAAAGTGGATTCACTATTATTTTATAAAAAAAAAAAGAGATTTGGAAATTATGGATACCCCCAAGAATGCAATTTGGTGGTAAGGAAAATAATAGAAAGTCCAGAAGTATTGATCAATTCAAATAGTGCTGATGGGTACTAGTACGGGAAATAAAAAAAAGCTGGTAAAAACAAGGTATATTTTAGATGAAGGAAACTTATAACTATTTGCAGCAGAAACACCCTAGAGTTCCTTGGAAGAGCTTAACCTTGCAGAAGCATATACATCAAAGACACATATTCCATCTTTTGCTAGCAGTGCAAGAAGATTTTCCAGTATAGATCGATTGCAAAAATTTGGTATCCGGGTTCCTATGGAATGTGACTTTGTTCTTAAGAGGAGGACATTCACTCAACTTTTCTTCTCATGTTCCTATAGCTACAAGATATGGACTACATTATTTCATTGGTTGTACCAGCCTCGAAATATTGGCTCATGGTACAAAGAGCTAAAGTGAATTTGTCACAATGCAAAGAAGACAAATAGCATGGTTGAGATTTTGTGCTGGACCTTTGCAATGATTGTTTACTGCACATGGAGGGATAGGAATATCAAGAGATTTCAACATGGGCGAGTGCATACAACGCAGACATGCCGAGAGATAGTAATGCATATGCACATTCAAGGGAGGAACAATGCTGGATGGCATGATTCATTATTGCAGTTAAATTGTTTTCCCTTGATATTGTATAGATTCTTATATTAGCTAGATGTGTTGGTGATTTTCTTGGTTCTTTTTTTAGCTTAGAGGTAGTTGTTTGCATCTACCTGGTTATGTAATGATTCAATTTTGATTCATAAAATGGGGTTGGGGTTTTAATTTTAAAAATTATATTACTTGTTTGCATTGATTATTGAACACCGTAATGAGACATGTGATAATTATGATGCCAAGGTCATTTCCTGCAAGTTTCTATGATGCCAAGATCTTTGTCGACGAGTGCTATTATGCCAAGATCATTTATGGCTAGTGATATTGTGCCGATGGGAAATAGTTTCGATTAGTGATATTGTGTCGATGGGAAATGATTCCGGTGAGAGATTGATTATTCTGATTTGATGTATTTTGATGCTTATGTGTGAGTATGAGTTACAAAATGGGTAAATAATATGGGTATCCATTCATATTACCCATCTGGTATCCAACTCATTTGATAATGAGTAAAAAACGAGTAATACCCATCTCGCTCGTTTAAAAATGAGTAGTAAAATGGATAAAATGGGTAAAAACAAATAAAAAAAGTGATGAAGCGTTGGGTAGTAAGAAAGTTTCTTTATAAAATAATCATATATTATTATAAGAGGGAACCAAAAAAGTTAAAAGTTGAATTTCGATTTTACCCTTATTATAAATTAAAATGTTACAAAAATATTTAACTATTTAATTTAAATATTAAATTACATTATTTTAATAAAAATGTTAATGACTTTTGCATTTCTTTAGAATAATTCTTAATTAAAATATCTAATTTAATTTATTTTCTTAAAATTATTTACCCTTTAAATAGATACATGTATATAGTTTATCTTCTAAATTAATTTATGTTCTTAATTAATGTTTGTCTTTAATTTTTGTAACTCTTGACCTTTCAATTTGTAAGTGAATCTTCATATTCCAAAGCTATATTTTTTTCTATAAATACAAATCTTTTAACATTATTTGCATATAAAGATTTATATGTTGTATAATTTTTGTGTGTGGAAGACTAGAGAAGTTTTAATCAAGTGAAGAAAATTTCAAGGCAAGAGGATTTGTGTCAAGATTACAAGGAATAATGTGATTATAGGAATGAATAACACTTTAATTACTACAATATCGAAGCTTGATGTATTTGTTTTTTTTACTTATTTGTCGAGATCAGAACTATGATAAGACCCCTCCATTTATGTAGTTGAATAACACTACCATTAACTTGTCTTCCAAAGATTATAACTTTTTTTATGGTCAAAACTTGAATGTTTATTACTATAACTTTGTTTCAATTTGCATTATCAATAATAAAAAAAGGAAAAATATTGTCTTAGAATTTTTTTATTTTTCATTGGCAGCCTTTTTTTATATCATGCAGGGATATAGAATATCATAAATTTCATGCCCCGAGCTACCCAAGAGACGCGGACACGGGACCTAGGACCACAAGTGATCCCAAGCTAACTTTGCTGGCATGATCATGAGCATACTAAAGATAATAAGCTGATGCGGAAGCTATATCATAATTAAAAAGATAGTGAATACCCATATACTTTAACTTAGATATATGAAAACTGATGAGTTTAATACAAAGAAGATGTTAACTCAGTTCTATGTTGAAACTAACAATGTGTGAAAATTGCGTCTAATAGACTAGATATGTTGGGAAAGGCCCCAGCCCTAGCTAAGTCTAGCAAAGCTAAAACTAAAGGACTAAAAATACTGAAAAGGAACTCATGAATATTGTCCTCGGAGAATGAGGACTCACCACTGAATGTGCTGAACTAGAGATCGGGAATAGATATAAGTGTAATCTGGATATTAAAAACTTGAGACTATATCATAAGAAGATGTAGTGCATGTATGCGTCAGTATTTGAAAGGTACTTAGAATGTATGATAGAGTAAACCTGAAATAATACATAACTAAATAAACACAAAAGCAAAGTAATATTCTGAATATGATATACTTAAGTTAATCTAACTGGATGAAATGACTAAATATATAATATGTTGAGACTGAATACTGGTTGAACTGTAGGAGTTAATAATAACTGATAATAAAACCACATGAGCTAAGTGTAAATTCTGATGTATACGCCCAATTTAAAGGATCCAATATACCCTCCCAGAGGTATGAAGGCTTGCTGGCGTGATCACTAAATTGATGCCCACATAGGGGACTTAAAAACATACTTGGCTAGTAGTTCTGGGACTACTTGGGTATGTTGAAGCCTAGCCAAACTTATAATTTTGTACTTAATGAATTAAGTGATTAACACATTATGACTGAGTTTTTGTAAAAATAGATAGCTCATAACTGAAAATGCAAATCGAGAATGCAACAACTAATCTGATAATTATGCACTAATAACTGAGGCATGTATAACTTAATGAGTGATATGTCTGACCTAGCATGTGTAATTCAAGAAGTAAAGAAATACATAACTAGAGTTCTGAAATTCATGCAATAAACTTACTAATAACATGATAATCTGATTTGGAACATATTACTAACTAATTCATGATAATCTAGTGTAATTCTAGAAAACCTAGGTCTATTCATAAACTAAATTAATTCTAGGGAGCTAATGGGTGAAAGGAGCCCACTAGTGAAATCCATATACCTGATGACGATTTTCACGGAGAAATCTTTCGATACTGGGGTGGAAGTGATGGAAAATTGTTGCGTTCTTGATTTACGGTCTTGACATTCTTCTCCTCTCTTGCTTCTAATTTTCTAAATTTTGATTAATTATTTGACTTAGGTAAGTTCTAGATATATTTCTAGGGTCAAAATAACTAAAACCTCATGATTTAGGGTCTAAATGACGTAGATTAGAGGCCAAACGAATAAGGAAAAGACCAAAAGTCCCCTGACTAAAAAGCACTCGAAGTTATTGACGGAGTCGACTGATGGACTATAATTCGACTAACGGTCCGTACTGGTCGGCCATCATTCACGATCGAGGACTGAAAGTTGACTGGCCCATCGTTGGAGTCGACTGGCGGATCGTAAGTAGATTGACGGTCTATACTACTCTATCTTCGTTCACGACTGAAGACTGAAAATTGACTAGCTCATCGATGGAGTCAACTAACGGACCATAAGTTGGCTGGCAGTTCGTCGTTGGCTCCATTGCTATGACCTGCTACTTCTGAAATCTGCAATTTTTTTGGTATGTTTTGGATAAGGGGTGTTACATTATCTCCCCCTTGGGAGAATTCTTCCTCGGATGAATATTAAAATAATTGAGTATGGAGGGAAGGAGCTGCATTCCCTACTACTAAGCACCGAGAACTGAATTTCTCACTGAACTGAGTTACAAGAACATGGAAATACACTACAAATACAAGTACAAACTGCAGGAACATGATACTATGAATGAATTTGCGTATGAATCACTGAGAAATTGAATAGTAACTATTACCTCAAGTTGGACTGGGATCAGAAAGAAAGAGGTGAGGATAGTTGGGTTTCATGGCTGCTTCTGCTTCCCAAGTAGCCCCCTCTACGGATTGACTTCTCCACAAAACCTTAACTGAAGCGACTTTTTTGTTTTTTTATCTTATAATCTGACGGTCAAGAATCTAAAATGGTACATCCTCTTCAGAAATACTATAATTCACAGACACACTTTCTAATGGCACTACGAAGGCTGGATCAATCACACACTTTTCAAGATTGAGATATGAAAGATTGAATGCACTGCTGCTAGTTCTTTAGGAAACTCTAACTAAGAAACCACCTTACTGTTACGAGTCGATTTCGAAAACTGAAGAGTTTCGAAGTCTATTTCGCAACTTTGGCCAATTTGTTATATTTTGAAAAAAAATTGTAATTTAGGGAGTCGCCACTTAATCTTTTAGGAAAAATTAAGAAAACCATTTTTTTTTAAAAAAAAGAAGTTTAAAAGAAAACATAAAATCAGAGTTTTGGATAAGAGTTCAAATAATTCTCTAAGGAAGGGATTAGGCACCTTGAATAATCCACTAACACGCGGTTGACCGACGAATTTTAAAGTGGGCTAATTTTAAGAAAAATCTTAAGACTACTTAAAAAACTTATTTATTTATTTCAAACTACTCAAAACTTCTTGTTGAAAACTTAGATATAAATCTTTGATACTTCTAAAAGTCTCAAGATTTATCTTGAAACTTTTATCCATATTCATGTTTTGAATCATATATAATTCATTCAAACTCATAACATGGAATAAATAACCTTGTTTAATAACTATGAAAGGATATAAAGGAAATCCTCAAGTCATCATACAAAGTCTTAAGTTATTAGAAGATACCTAACACATATTTTGAGAAACTTAACAATTTTATCCTATTCAAAAATTTGAACTAAATAGTTAGTTCAAACTCGTAAACATGGATTCAAAGCTTTTTAATAACTATGAAAGAACATAACAAGTTCTTAAGTTATTCTAATAAGCTTAAGCTATTCAACTTAAAAATAAGTTTCAAAAACTTAAAGTATTAACGAAATAGAATAGCCATTTGAAAACCTCCAAAGGATTAATCTAAGTTAATAATAATAAATAAAATAAAAATTAACGAACACAACACACAATAATAAGAGATAAAGAGAAACTAAACTAAACAACACCATAATAAACAAGATAAGGGAAAACTAAGATTTTCAACCAAACTTTCAGCCTTTATTTGGCTGCTGCAAATTGCTGCTGCTGGTGCAACTTTTGAACATTTAAGTCCAAAAAAAGTGCAATTTCCAGCCCTTAGGAGACTGCTAAAACTGCTACAAAAAAGGACCCAAATTTTGCTCTCTGTTTTAGCTCTTTGTAAGTGTTGTAACTCTCTATTTAGTCGCTGCCAGTGATCTGAAATTTGACCTCATGATACTAGTTTCCCTTTCACAACTCGGAGAAGGACCCGAGGGGAGGAAGATGAAAGAGATGTGGAGTCCAAGTGGACTCATACAAGGAGAGCGTTCATGTAAACAAAAGAAGAAGAGGGTAAGATACTATGAGCCCAATGATAACACGACAAAATAAATAATCTTTCACGACCAAACAACAACTTAACAAACTGTAATCCAACCAAACAATTTGACATAAACCTTGAGTGACATAACGGCGCACAAAGAGATGAAATTTAGTAGTTATACACTATATGAGATATGCCTAAACCTTAAGGAATAGAACGGAGAGCTCAAACATTAACAGAGGAGAAAGATTTTGACAACCAAACAATGAATAAATAATTGGACAAATCTGGATAGCACAGAAAATAATAATAATAAAATTCTAAGTTATAAAAAATAATCAAAAATGAAAGCTACTTGGGCTCTTGCAATATTGAGCTTGAACATTAATCAACAACTTAAGTGACTTCAACAGTAGAAAATTTGATCCTAAACTAGATGTGCAAACAATAAAAAAAAGGATTAAGAGAACATATAATTGCTATAGTTAAATGTAGTCAATCCAATATACTAAAAGAGGCTCCAGCCACAAATCATTATGAAGGAAGAGGTAAATCAAATAATATACCAAACAAAAATGAAGGAAACCTTTGTAGGAGCTAAAATAAATCCAAAGAAGCTAATATAAAGTAAATGAGATAACCATTATTCATTATTTACCTAATCAAAATCAAAATGGATCAACCATTTGGCATAAAATGCAATCACACTAGGATTAGACCAAACCCAAATCTCGAGCATTTATCAACAACAAAACAGAAGAGGAGAAGCAGAGCTAAATATTGAACATGGTTGAAAGGGAATCCAACATACTGTTCCCAGAAGCAAAATATAATTGTGGAACAGACAGGCCAAAATCAATTTTTTTTAAAGTTAGACAAGTCGAGGAAAGAAAGCAATATGGTGATCAAGCTTAAAGAAACATATACTCTAAAATAACAACAACAAATAAATAAGATAAACAACTAATTCTAACAGTGACTAATCTCCTGGTAGCAAACTTGAACAATTGTCAATTATGACGAAAATATGAGCCAGGGTACAACCTCATGCCAAAGAAGAAAATAGTAGAATATAAATGAATATGATGGAAACAATAGTCCTTAACAGAAAAATCAGAATGAAATACTAATTCAAATGCCACTATTTAAACAAATGCAAGGAATAACATGCAATAATCTTCACAAAGGGATTCATATGAGCAGAAGGAATAGTTACAAAGAAATTAGGAAAAAATTATGATTATAACAGTAAAATACTAACAATGGAGACTAAAACAAAGCTAAGAAGACACAAAAAGCTAACACTACGACAACACAAACAAACAATACAACAACAGGACACAAAGAAGAATTTAGAATTAAACAAAACTAGAAAGAAAATTTTTTTACCTGGTTCTGGGCAGTGAACCGGAACTACGAGTTTGAAGGAGACGATTCCACCTCTTCAACTCGAAAAACCACAAAACACTTTAAGATTTTGAACTATTGAACCAAGAATTCCCAATAATTTATGGGTTCTCTTTAATCTCCCCCCCCCCAAATCCTCCCTTAAAATAGTGAATGGAGTGGGTTTATATAGAAACCCAAAAATCCTCAAAAAGGATGAAATACCGATGTGGGACTGTTGCAAAATTTAAAATTGTTTAAGAAACGATATGGTAAAGGCACATTTTTTTTAGATAAAATCAATTGTTTTCATTTGTTTAAAATCTAAGAAGCTTTAAAAATTAATCAAATCGTGGAGGGTCAAAATTGGGTGTCAACAGTTGCCCCTCGTTTGCTTAGGATGGATTAAAGAGATCCGAATCAAACGAAACTGATAAATCCAATTTTGTCTGACCACTAATTCATTTTTCAGAAAAAGAGCTTTTGGTACGGACTTTAGGAATTGTGGCAGAGCCCCGAAAACGGGTTTCCTACATATCTCAGGCTATATGAGAATTCAAACTACTTGTAGTTCGATACGCTTGATTTTAAGCACGATTTTTAAAGAATGTAAAAGCTATTTCAGTGTCGAAGTATGGAGAGACCAAAAATCTTGAGAATGGAGTGATGATAGAATTATTGGAGTACAGTCGAGTTTTCAACATTGAGCCCGCCTACATATCCCAAAACTTGGGAACCAGACTGCTTGTAGTTCGATTCAATCAGTTGAAAAGGAAATCTCTTATGCAGATTTAACCTTTAGCTTAAGGATGAGTGACAAAATAATTGAGCGCGGAAAAGAGGCTTGCAACCATCTCAACTATGAATGCGGGGCCCTTCGCACCCATAGGTAAGAATTTACATGGAGATAATTTCCGAATCTCTAGGTGTATTGTCACCCAAATTTGAAAATTTGCCTTGGGTGAGAGTTCAAATTTTCACTGAAGGCGAAACTGAAACTAATAAACCCAAGAAAATACCCACATGCCTTAGGATAGGGGTGTGGTTTGATTGTGGTGGAAGTCATTCCTCAACCCGCGTCCTAAGAGTTTGATATTCTTCTTTGGACTATGCCCCAGTTCACTGATAAGAAAAGTTCCACCTTGTGCAGCGTCCTGGTTGACGTTGTCCACGTTCTGTATTGGAAAGTCAGGAAAAAGTTGTCAGTGAAAAATGTAACGCATATACCAATATAATTTGTGCAAACCTGGTATAACATGTCATACTGAAGGAGACGGCGATCCAATTTTCAAGTGTAAATCTTTTGAAGGAGATGACGATCCAATTTTCAAGTGTAAATCTCTTGAAGGAGGTGACAGTTCAAAATAGTATGTCAGTTTGAACTATGTGGTGATTCAATAATATTATATGACGTGTCACGTTGAAGGAATTGACACTCCAATAATAAATAATTTGTTACGTTGAAGCAAGTGACTCTCCAATAATTTAACGTGTCACGTTGAAGAAAGTGACTCCAATAATTTAATGTGTCACGTTGAAGGAAGTGACGCTCCAATAATAAATTAACGTGTCACGTTTAAGGAAGTGACTCTCCAATAATAATTTAACATGTCACGTTGAAGGAAGTGACTCTCCAATAATAATTTAACATGTCACGTTGAAGGAAGTGACTCTGCAATAATAATTTAACATGTCACGTTGAAGGAAGTGACACTCCAATAATAATTTAACGTGTCACGTTAAAGGAAGTGACGCTCCAATAATAAATAATTTGTCACGTTGGAGGAAGTGACTCTCCAATAATAATTAATGTGTCACGTTGAAGGAAGTGACTCTCCAATAATAATTTAACGTGTCACGTTGAAGGAAGTGACTCTCCAATAATAATTGAACGTGTCACATTGAAGGAAGTGACGATAATAATTTAAGGTGTCACATTGAAGGAAGTGACGCTCCAATAATAATATCCTATGATAAAGAACATCTCTGATTGTTGTTAAAGTTTTGTCGTCCCTTATATTGGTCTGGATAACGTCTTATGGTCTTCGCCATTTTGCCAAGATATTCCATGAGGTCACTGTGGGTCTAATGATCTGTTGTAACTTTAGAGTTCCTGCATCGAAAGAAAATTTCTTAGTTTTGAGAGACTGATTCGTGTTGGCTTTGTCTTGCCATTCTGATGCGTTTTGTCCTTCTGGATTACAAACTTGTTTGGTCTTGAAATGTCGATTGATGGAATTTTTGAGAATCCTCCTCAAAAATTCTGCCCCAGTATAAAACATGATCATAAATTTCGAAATTTCTGTAGTTTACAGTTGAATTTTTGAGTGAATCTCAAAAATTCTGCCCCAGTTGCAACTCTGACGTGATCCTTGATTCTGGATTAAATAAATTTCTATTCCTAATGAATTTTGAGATCCTCTCAAAATCTGCCCCAGTTTTCATTATAAAGAGAAATGAAAAACTTACGGGGAACATGACCGAGCCGGTGCGGCACCTACGTATCCCGTTGAGAAGGAATCAGGTCAAACTTAGTTCCAACTCTCGAGGATTAACAGGACTAAAAAACTTTTAACTACGAAAATGACCGAGTCCAACATAGGCCGCCTACGTATCTCATTCTTGAGAATTCAAGTCAAACGTAGTTCGAGTATAAGAAAACACTAAAAGGGATAAAGGGGTGACCGAAGTCGACATAGTCCACGTACGTATCTCATTCTTGAGAATTCAGGTCAGACGTAGTTCATTAAGTGAAAGATGCTTAAGAAGGAAATCTAAACCAAACAAATGATTACAAAGTAATAAGCGATAAAAAAGCTATTACAGAGAAATAAAATAACAAACTCTAAATGCAAGACTAAAAGCTGCCAAAAGTGCGACCTTCAGGAAACTTGCTTCATCTTTGCAACTGGTCATGTCAACCACTACTCCTTATGCTTGGGTAACAAATTGGTATTCACATTCGGTGGAGCTTGAGCGAGTTTTACCACCTCATTGTCAATTAGATCTTGAATTTTGTGTTTGAGAGTGATACACTTCTCGGTATCATGACCAAC
Source organism: Solanum pennellii (assembly GCF_001406875.1). Classification (NCBI taxonomy): domain Eukaryota; kingdom Viridiplantae; phylum Streptophyta; class Magnoliopsida; order Solanales; family Solanaceae; genus Solanum; species Solanum pennellii. Next base: position 55,410,149 of record NC_028640.1, on the reverse strand, counting down.
AACCCCTGAATGATAAGCACAACGCTTACTTGGGTCATACCACTCGGCTGAAGTATTCACAGTCTTGGCTTCCACTGGATGAAGTATTCCCGCCTCTTTCAGTCTCTCAAAAAGTTGACTCCATGTCTCGCTCAATTGAGTGAAGACTAGCAGGTTTTTTCTCAAAATTAGGACGAGGTGTATTGTTTCGGGGATTTTGCATTGATCGTGGAGAACGAAATGTTGCTTGATTGTTGCGAACATAGTATTGTGAATTAGGATAGCCTAGAGGTGGTTGACGGTTATATGATGCATCTCCTCCGGTCGTTATCATCATAACTTCTTTCTCTATTTTCTTTCCAAAAGAACCAGTTTGATAGGTCCTATTAGCAAATTGAGATGAGGCGTAACCAGTTTGATAGGTCCTATTAGCAAATTGAGATGAGGCGTAACTCATTATTCTACCAGTTTTGAGGCCGTCTCCGATCATTTCTCCAGCCTTAATAACTTCAGCAAATGTCTTTCCACCCATAGTCACCATTCCCTCATAGTATTCCGGTTCTTGAGCTTAAATGAAGTAAGTGATCATTTCTGATTCCTCCATAGGTGGGTGCACCCTAGAAGCTTCTTCTCTCCAATGAATGGCATATTCTCGAAAGCATTCAGTCGACTTGGGTTTTAGCTTGGTAATCGAGATTCTATCAGGAGCGATCTCGACGTGAAACTTGTAGTGATCCACAAAATCATTCGCCAGATCATCCCAAGTGCGCCATTTGGTCACATCTTTTTTAGAGTACCACTCCAATGTTTTTCCAGTCAAACTTTGATAGAACAACTTGATTCTTATACCTTCGTTGTTTCCAACGCCAATCAACTTTTCACAGTAAATTTTCAAGTGAAAGAACGGATTTCCTAATCCACTAAACTTCTCAAACTTTGGAATCTTGTAACCAGGTGGAAACTCAACCTCAGGAAATGTGCACAATTCTTCGTATCTAACACTCTGGCTACTATTGAACCCACGAAGACCTCTCATAGCATCTTCCAAGCTTTTCATCTTCTTATTCATTATTTCAGCATCAATTGATTTTCCATCACCCTCAATTTCAATATAGTGATTAACATCTGGGCGGTGAAACTCTGGAGTCTTAGTAACAGGTGGAGCGGTGACATAAGTGTATGCTGGCGGAGTGTGATGTGTTACCGTTGGAGCTTTTGGGGGAGAAAATGTGCATACAATAAGAGTATCCTGAGTTGAATTAGTGAGTGAGGCGCTTTGAGTTTGTTGAAAGGTGGCAAAGTGATCTCCTTGATGAAACTGACTCGAAGTAGGATATACAGGTGGCATGGGCCCCCTTTCGCGAGCATCAGGTGGTTGACTCGGAGAAGCAACTTGGTATTGAGCCACCAGGAGATTCAGTATGCTAATTTGTCGCTCTAGACGAGCAATGACTTCCATAGGTGATTCTGTTGCAACCGAGGCACTAGGATTGGCCACGACAGACGAAGTCGGGATCATTTCGGACGAAGCAACTGTGTTGATAGTGTGATCCATTTTTGATCGAGTTCTCTTAGTAGTCCAAGTAAGAAACAATGAGTATGTAGAAGTTCCCTTGACCATAGACTGTGTGAAATATGATTGTTCTGCCAGCGAATACTTTGATGAAGTGAACAAGTTTTATTACCAACACAAATCAGTCTCTCTTACTAAAACAACTCAAAAATAAGAATAAGAAAATTAGTCCATTAATCATAATAATCAACCAAAACAACATATTAAATAAATAACATGTGTTTTATTTTAAACAAACTAGTCCAAAATTCGAATAAGGTGAGTTTCTAAACAATGATCAAAAGGAAAAAATTGTTTATTGTGATAACAAAGTAAAAGAGTTTGGTTCAATTGAGAATCTCTTTTGGAGAAACAAAATGTCTTGATATTCGCTTGAAAATGATGGAATGTTTAGTAACACCGAGTAGTAGGTGTGAAAAATAATTTTCAAGAAGACGAGGTCAACGTGAATTTGAATGACGACCTAACAATTTTTTTAAAAAAAAGCTCTATTGAACCTAAAACTTGAGTGATTTTGAACGTATTTTGTAATGGAGTTGTAGTATTTTGGAAGGTTTGAAAATTGGATTAATGTTCTAAGACATTGGAATGGAATAATGGACCAATTATGCTTAAAGCAAAACATATGTATATAAACACATAGGTCAAACAAGCAAAAATGAAACAAAATATGTAACATTTAACACACAAACAATATATAACGCTTTCTACCATGCATGTGACCTTTTAAGCCAAAGGTAAGCCTAACGCTTGAAGTATGTGTACACCATTTGTAAATCATTCCATTGTCCCTAAAAAATATTTATACAAAATTTATAAATAAAACAAATGGGGATACATAATAGGAGGGAAGGGAAATAACTAGCAATCCCACGCAGGGGTACAATGATATACTAAGCTAAGCTTCCATATGAATCTTCAATCCCGAACTTCTTAATGATTTTGAATTTCTTCTTGATGAGAATCTTCATTTGAATTTTAAACAAAGAAACTACCTATAAAAATAAAAAACCCAACCCCAAAGGACAATGGTACTTACAAATCGACATATATATCCTTCAAATTTAACAAATAATTGGATGATCGTCTTATATTGACCGGCGGTCAATTAGAGTGAAGGTGGTCTTCTAATGGCTCTAATACACCTTGGGTATTGGATCAACTTAGGTTAATGCACCTAAAAAGGGTTTTGGTTGAGCTCTAACTTAGTGACTAAGAGTGGGCTTTGTTTATTGTGGATAAGTGACCCAAGCGGACTACTTGGATTGGGACAGTTAACGACTGTTGACTATCCAGTAGTCAACTACATTCGTCAAGGTGCACCGAGAAAAGTTTGGTTGACGAATGATTGCGAACCCGCATAATCATCCTTTAAGTAAAAAATAAAAAGAAGTGTCGTTTGACGGAATAAATGTTATACATGCAATGACAGTAATATTCAAAATTTAACCACATACATGCATATATCAACATTTAATTCAAATAATGGTTAGCCAAACAATAAAATTTTATTGGTTAGAACCTAGATGAATCCCCAGCGGAGTCACCATTTCTGTTACAACCCGATTTTGAAAACTGAAGAGTTTCGAAGCCGATTTCGCAACTTTGGCCAATTTGTTATATTTTGAAAAAAAATTGTAATTTAGGGAGTCGCCACTTAATCTTTTAGGAAAAATTAAGAAAATCATTTTTTTTAAAAAAAGAAGTTTAAAAGAAAACATGAAATCAGAGTTTTGGGTAAGGGTTCAAATAATTCTCTAAGGAAGGGCTTAGGCACCTTAGAGAATCCACTAACACGCGGTTGACTGACGAATTTTAAAGTTAGCTAATTTTAAGAAAAATCTCAAGAATACTTAAAAACCTTATTTATTTATTTCAAACTATTCAAAAATTCTTGTTGAAAACTTAGATATAAATCTTTGATACTTCTAAAAGTCTCAAGATTTATCTTGAAACTTCTATCCATATTCAAGTTTTGAATCATAATTCATTTGAACTCATAAGATGGAATAAATAACCTTGTTTAATAACTATGAAAGGATATAAAGGAAATCCTCAAGTCATCATACAAAGTCTTAAGTTATTAGAAGATACCTAACACATATTTTGAGAAACTTAACAATTTTATCCTATTCAAAATTTGAACTAAATAGTTAGTTCAAACTCGCAAACATGGATTCAAAGCTTTTTAATAACTATGAAATAACATAACAAGTTCTTAAGTTATTCTAATAAGCTTAAGCTATTAAGCTTAAAAATAAGTTTCAAAAACATAAAGTAGACAATTAACGAAATAGAATAGCCATTTGAAAACCTCCAAAGGATTCATCTAAGTTAATAATAATAAATAAAATAAAAATTAACGAACACAACACACAATAATAAGAGATGAAGAGAAAGTAAACTAAACAACACGATAATAAACAAGATGAGGGAAAACTAAGATTTTCGACCAAACATTCAGCCTTTATTTGGCTGCTGCAAATTGCTGCTGCTGGTGCAACTTTTGAACCTTTAAGTCCAAAAAAGTGCAATTTCCAGCCCTTAGGAGACTGCTGAAACTGCTGCAAAAATGGACCCAAATTTTGCTCTCCGTTTTAGCTCTTTGGAAGTGTTGTAACTCTCTATTGAGTCGCTGCCAGTGATCTGAAATTTGACCTCATGATACTAGTTTCCCTTTCACAACTCGGAGAAGGACCCAAGGGGAGGAAGATGCAAGAGATGTGGAGTCCAAGTGGACTCATAGAAGGAGAGCGTTCATGTAAACAAAAGAAGAAGAGGGTAAGATACTATGAGCCCAATGATAACACGACAAAATAAACAATATTTCACGACCAAACAACAACTTAACAAACTGTAATCCAACCAAACAATTTGACATAAACCTTGAGTGACATAACGGCGCACAAAGAGATGAAATTCACTAGTTATACACTATATGAGATATGCCTAAACCTTAAGGAATACAACGGAGAGCTCAAACATTAACAGAAGAGAAAATTTTTGACAACCAAACAATGAATAATAATTGGACAAATCTGGACAGCACAGAAAATAATAATAATAAAAATAATTATAATAAAATTCTAAGTTACAAAAATTAATCTAAAATGAAAGCTATATGGGCTCTTGCAAGATTGAGCTTGAACATTAATCAACAACTTAAGTGACTTCAACAGTAGAAAATTTGATCCTAAACTAGATGTGCAAACAATTAAAAAAAGGATTAAGAGAACATATAATTGCTATATTTAAATGTAGTCAATCCAATATACTAAAAGAGGCTCCAGCCACAAATCGTTATGAAGGAAGAGGTAAATCAAATAATATACCAAACAAAAATGAAGGCAACCTTTGTAGGAGCTAAAACAAATCCAAAGAAGCTAATATAAAGTAAATGAGATAACCATTATTCATTATAATACCTAATCAAAATCAAAATGGATCAACCATTTGACATAAAATGCAATCACACTAGGATTAGACCAAACCCAAATCTCGAGCATTTATCAACAACAAAACAGAAGAGGAGAAGCAGAGCTAAATACTGAGCATGGTCGAAAGGGAATCCAACATACTATTCCACCTCTTCAACTCGAAAAACCACAAAAGACTTTAAGATTTTAAACTATGGAACCACGAATTCCCAAAATTTTATGGGTACTGTTTGGTCTCCCCTTGAAATCCTCCCTTAAAATAGTGAATGAAGTTGGTTTATATAGAAACCCAAAAATCCTCAAAAAGCATGAAATACCGATGTGGGACTGTTGCAAAATTGAAAATTGTTTGAGAAACGATGTGGGAAAGGCAGTATTTTTTTTATTTTTTATTTTAGATAAAATCAATTATTTTCATTTGTTTAAAATCTAAGAAGCTTTAAAAATTAATCAAATCGTGGAGGGTCAAAATTGGATGTCAACACTTACAAACCCTTTTCAAGATCCTTTAAGGGACTACATATCTAGGACTAAGCTTCGCTTTCTTGCCAAATCTCATCATCCCCTTCATAGGTGACACTTTCAAGAAAACTCAATCATTAACTTGGAACTCTAGTTCCCTTCTCCTCATATCTGCATAAGATTTCTGATGACTGTGGTTGTCTTAAGTCTATCTCTAAAGAGTTTCACTTTCTCCATAGAATAATGGATTGCTTCACCTATTCCAAACCAACTAACATAAGATCTACATTTACGCTCATACAGTGTCTCATAAGGGGCTTTCTGAATGATGGAATGGTTGTTATTATCGTAGATGAACTCAATAAGAGGAAGGTGATAATCTCAATACCCTTGAAATCGATCACACAAGGTCTCAACATATCCTCTACGCTATGCGTGTCCAATCTGTCTGCGGATGAAATGTTGTAATAAGATTAACTTGAGTATTAAGACCTTGCTTAAATTACTTCTAGAAATGAGAGGTAAACTAAGGGCCTATATTTGAGATGATAGAAAATGGAACAACCTGACTATCTCATTAATGTAAGGCTTGGTGTATTCGTCAGTCGAATCTTTAGTCTTAACCGCCAAAAAGCGAGAAGACTTAGTAATTTTATCAACCATCACCCAAATGGATTCACGATGTCTGCGAATACGAGATAAACCTGTGATAAAGTTCATGTTGATCACTTACCACTTCGAAGTAGGAATGTCAATATCTTGTGTCATACCTCATGGTTTCTAATGTTTTAACTTCACTTGCTGGCAATTGGGGCAACTAGCAACAAAAGCTGCTATATCTCTTTTCATACCATTCCACCAATAGACTTCCCGCAGACCACGGTACATCTTAGTGGAACCTAGATGAATAGAAAATCTGGAATTATTGGATTTTGCAAGAATGTGTTGTATCAATTCACCCACATGATTAACATACAATCTAACTTGATAGATAAGTACACCGTACCATATTCCCCTTGGGAGAAAACCTCCACTCGGTTATTGTGGACAGCACCCTTAAGTTTAAGAAAAATTGGATCACTCTCTTTCTTTTCCTTAACCTCCACTACAAAAGAAGATTATGCCCCATTCTAAACTGTTGCACCACTGTCTGATATGCTCATAAGGAGAACTCCCAAACGAGCAAGCCTGTGAATATTCTTCACCTAGTTTGTTTCTTTCTTCCTCAACATGGGCTACACTATCCATAGATAATCTGCTAAGATCATCTGCTACTACATTTGTCTTACCAGGATGGTAATGCACACTCATTTCTTAATTGTTAAGGAACTCAAGACATCTCCTCTGGCAAAAATTCATCTCTTTCTGGCTGAACACATATTCAAGGCTCTTATGGTCAGTGAATACATCTATGTGATTCAAGTAGTGTCTCCAGATCTTGAGTGCAAAGACCACTGCTTCAAGCTCAAGGTGATGAGTTAGATAGTTCTTCTCATGCACCTTAAGTAGTCTAGAAGAATAAGTTATAACCTTATCTCGCTGTATCAACACACAACATAGACCAACTTTAGATGCATCTCAATAGATGACATGGCCATTTGAACCCTCTGGTAGAGTCAAGACATGAGTTGTAGTCAATCTAGTTTTCAATTATGTAAAGATTTTATCACAATATTCTAACTATCGAAACTTGACCATCCACTGAGTCAACCTAGTCAATGGTGAGACCATGGATGAAAATCCTTCCACAATGCTTCTTTAATAACTTGCTTGACCCACGAAACTTTTGATATATGTTTAGAGGTAGGTTTGGGCCATTGTTTCACTGCTTCTATCTTCACTGAATCTAGTCAGGTCACCTCTCTAGATACAATGTGACCAAGGAAAGAAATATATTGCAACCACAACTCACATTTTCTAAACTTAGCGAATAGTTGTCAAAATTTGAGAATCTGCAGAACAATTGTCAAATGACTAGCATGTTCTTGCTCATGTATAGAGTAAATGAGGATATCATCTATAAAGACGCTGACAAACAAGTCCAAGTACTGCCTTAACACTCTGTTCATCGAATATATGAAAGTTGTAGGAGCATCGGTTAGTCCAAATGACATAACTATGATTTCATAATGACCACACCGAGTTCTGAAGGTTGTTCTTGGAATGTCACTATCTCTGACTCTTAGAAATCATATTTATGGTACTAAGGTAAGAAATGAATTGACCGATAGGCGCTAAGCTTCTACCCTTTTATTCGAAGATTGGTTCATTTGGAATTGAAAACGAACAATTCTAGTTCTACAATCAACTTAGGCATAACATGAATGTAACCAATCCATACCTAGAATGACATTGAAGTATACAATTTCTAACTCTTGAAGATCTACAAAGGTAACTTTCTAAGGGACTGTGACAGGGCAATTTCTATATACCCGTCTAGCTATAATTGGGTCACCGACTTGAGTAGAGAATAAGAGGGTTCTGAGAGAATTTCTAGACTAACAATGAATTAGATTGTTATATAAATAGTTACAAAAGAGAGAGTAGACCTTGGATCTAACAATACATAAACATCAAATTCAAAGACTCATAACGTACAATGACTACATTTTGAGAACCTTCATGATGCAGGTGAGCTTAAAGGCATATAACTTTTTCTTCCATAGACCAACACATGTACCAGATGAGTTACACTGCTGAGTCTGGCGACCTACTGGTGCCGCTGGTGTTGTAGACTGATCTTTAGCGTTACTACCTCATGAAACCTATCTAGAAGGACAATCCCTTAACCTGTGACTAGACTAACCGCATCCAAAACATCCATCATTTCCTGTAAGGCACTCCCGGGATGATTCTTCCATACTTAGGGTAAGTGGGGTAAGTCCTGGTGCCTGAATCATTTCCTTGAGACTTAGATTCTGGTTCCCTAACCTTCTAATCATACTTTTTCTTGGAGGATAGAACACTAGCTGACGAAGGGGCTCGGGTGAAACTTCTGCTAACTCTGCGAGCGATTTCCACTACCTGATTTTTACTGAGATTTCATAGTTCGCAGTCCTGGCCTTCTTATTCTCCTTCGCTTGTTACCTAAGCTTATCACCCTCAACCTGCTGAGCATGAGTCATAAGCCTAGCAATGTTCATATCTTCCGGTAGCATAACATTTCTACACTTGTGTTTTCACCAAATTTGACGCTCCACACAAGAACTTATTTATCTGAGCTCTGTAATCAGCAACCATATGAGGAGAATACATTAAGAGTTGGGTAAACTTGAGTCCTACTCGTGGTCTGTCATATTCCCCTGCCTTAGTATCATGAATTCTTGGTCCCTAGCTTCTCTCAACTCTATTGGGAAAAACATGTCCAGAAAGGTTTCACTTAGACATTCCCAAGTAATAGGGGTTGCATTTGTACCCCTATTTTCCTTTCACTAAATGTACCAAATATGAGCCACATCCTTGAGATGGTAAGATGCTAGATCAACATGATCATTCCCAGTTTTCTGTATCACTTTAAAGATCTTCTTGATCTCATCCAAGAAATTATGAGGTTCCTCACTAGTCTTTATCCTAAAAACTATGGCGGATTCATCCTAACAAAGTCACAGACCTTAGTTGCGATCGATCCACCATTAGCATTCAAAGGATCTTGAACCCGCTGATTGTTCTGGTTGGCGACACTCTGAGCCAACATCTGAATGGGATTCCTGAATTCAACTTCCTAGTTTGGGATTGGAGTAACTGCGTTATATTTCCTAGCATTCATATTCCTCGCATTAGCTCTATGATGAAGCATGATCACAGAAACATAGAATATCAAGTTAAATGGAATTAGATCATACCTTACACATGATAAGATAAAAAAAATGAAGATTATTCCTTAAACACTTTGTAGCATCCTTCTCATTAGATGTGGTGAACTTCACACCCGTGAAAGGGACTTTAGTTAGTGCTGCTTCCCAAACATAATAGGACACTTAAACCTAGGGCTCTGATACAATATTTTTCACACTCCGAGCTACCTCTGCCACCTGAACACGGGACCTAGGACCCCAAGTGATCCAAAGCTAACTCTGTTGGTATGATCACGAGCATACTAAAGCTAAGCTGATGTAGAAGATAAATCATAATTGAAATTAAATATAGGAGATACCGACATACTCTAACTGAAATATATGAAAACTGATGAGTTTAATACGAAGAAGGTATTGACTCAATAATGGGTTGAAACTATGTCAGAATATAGCCTCTAACTGACTAGAAATGCCGGGAAAATTCCCCTCTAAGTCTAGAAAAATTGAATCTAAAGGACTAAAAATACTGAAAACAAACTTATGATTATTTTCCTTGGAGAATAAGGACTCACCATTGATTCTGTTAAACTGGAAATAAGGAATTACTCTAAGCGTGATCTTTAGGTTGAGAACCTGAACCTACGCACAAAGATGTAGCACACATATGCGTCATTACTTGAAAAGTACTGAGTATGTAGGATAGAGTAAAGCTGAAATCATAAATAACTAAACAAGCACAATATCAAGTGTAATATTCTTAACATGATCTACTGAATGATGAGCTAACTGGATGCAATGACCAAATTTATAATATGATCAGACTCAATACTGACTAAACTATAAATATGGTCAATTCAGTAGAGTCCTACTGAACTGTGGGAGCTACTAATAACCGATAATAAAATCGCATGAGCTAAATGTAGAATTTGATGTATACACCCCATCATAAGGGCCCAATATACCATGTCATAGGTACAAAGACATATTGGCATGATTACTAAACCGATGCCTACAAAGGGAACTTACAACCTACTGGACTAGTAGTTCTTGGAATACTTGGGTACGTTGAACCCTAGTCTAACTCGATATTATGCTACTCCTGATGAATTAATGGATTAACGCATTATTAGTGAGTTTTTGTAGTACTGGATAGCTCAAAACGGAACATACAAATTGAGAATGCAATAATCAATCCTATAATGATGCATTAATAACTGAGGCATGTATAACTAAATGACTAAAATAGCTGACTTAACATGTGTAATTTAAGAACTAAAGAAATGCATAGCTATGGTTCTGAAATTGATCCAATAAACTTACTAGTAAACATGATTATATAATTTGGAACATATAACTAATTAGTTCATGATGATATATTGTAACTCTAGAAATCCTAGGTCTATTCATAATAAGGGAATAAAGAAACTTACTTAATTCTAATGACCTAATGGGAGAAAGGATTCCACTAGTGAAATCCCACATGCCAGGTAATGAATTCAACAGATAGATCTGAAAATAAAGTTGTTGACCTTTTTCTCCTCTCTTGCTTCTAATTTTCTAAGTTTTGATTAATGATTTGACTTAGTTATGTTATAGTAAAATTTCTAGGCTTAAACTGACTAAAACGTCATGATTTAGGGTCAAAATGACATAGCTTAGGAGCAAAACGAACAATGAAAAAACAAAAGCCCCTGACTCAAAAGCTGTCGGATTCACTGGCAGAGTCGACTGATGGACCATAAAGTCGACTAAGGGTCTGTACTTGACAACTGTCATTCACGACTTAGGATTGAAGGTTGACTGGACCATTGACAAAGTTGACTAAAGGTCCGTACTGTTCGACTGCTATTCATGACCGAGGACTGAAAGTTTACTGGCCCATCGATGAAGTCAACTGATGGACCTTAATTCGACTGACGGTTCGTAGTTGGCTCCATTGCTGGGACCTTCAACTTCTAAAAATCTGCATTTTTGGCCTGTTTTGGATATGGGGTGTTACATGAACTAAATGTATCAACTAAAGCTATGATCTAAAGAAATAAAAAGTCATCTAAAAAGTTAAATCCTATACCCTTATGGGCTGCATGGTTTATGTGGAATGTGATTTTCCTGAACTCATCCCCCTATCGGTACTCAATACTACTCCCTTTATATACACACACTCATGTTGATCAAGTATAAATTCTCCCTCTTTGTTTGGAAATAATTACTCAAAAATATCCTCTTTAAGAGGCAATGCCTCAATTATCTCCAGAAACTCCTTTAACTCTTTATGAAAATCAAAGTTCTATTTCTTAATGTAAAAATGATACATTTTGTATAAAGTAGTCCCCTCATACATTACTCAAAATTAATCTTTAAACTCTAATAAAAACTTGTCTTTACTTTCTCAAAAATCATTTTAAGACAAAAATGATTTGTTAAATGGATTATCAATCCTAACTTAGTAGTAACTCAACAATAGGGTTCATGCTGAAAAATAGAAATGAACAATCAACACAAGAATCTCCGTGCAGGATATATCAACTCAATAATAATGAAATAGTATTTAGAACTCAATAACGAAACTCATCTCAAGAATAATCAAAAGTAAAGATGTAACACTAAATTATTCTTTATTGATAGGATGTAGATGCAGGGAATGAGTACGAACTCATTTTATCACTATAGGTAGTCTCACATACCATCAAGAATAAAGTTCTTGATGAAATCGGTGAAAACTTGTTGAAAACTCCAACCCATAGATTTCTCCTCTTGGATCCTTTCCCTAAGACTTGGAAGTATTGAATATAAACGGATTAATAAACATTATTTAAAAACTTAATAGGTCTAATAATGTAGTGGTTTACGCTTAGAAGAGGTGGGAAAGGACTAAACTACCCTTCTTTAAAAATAATGAGAAACCTTTTATAGGGCCATGTATGATTCTTGGTTTGATCTACAGACCATAGATCCTATAAATGGAATTTATATTGAATTTTAAGCCTCAAAATTTCATTTTTCGGGTGAAATCTATGAAGCACAGAAATTCCTACAAGACGTAGATTCGATTTTTAGAATTTATGCAACTTTTCAAGCTCAAAAGTCCATTCTATGGGTCCAAACTATAACTTCTAGAATATTCTATGATCGGTAGAATGGATGCGTGTAGGAATTGGACCATAAAACTGAAATGAGGCAAACTTATAAGTGTTGGAAAGAGGACTCATAATCTTTATATTTTATAGGTAATGGGTCATGTAGTTCATTTTTTGCGGAGAGATATGATCATTTGAAGTTGACCTAAGTAGAATCTTATGTCAAAAACTTAATTGATAAGAAATATTTCTACTCAACTTTGTGCTAGGAGTGTCTAGTGGCCTTAATTAATATTCAAATCCATTATCACACATAATAATTCACCTGAAAACAGAAGGGATATTTTATTATCACTTAAATTAGTCTAAAACACAAATTAAGAATAGTTTGGGCCTTATCAGGAAATTTATGGGGTGTTAAATATCACTAAGCGTTTTTCGCGTTTTCTTATGCCCAAATGAGCAGAGCGTATCTTAAAATAAGTAACAATAAGAATATGGAAAATACAATTTTTTTAGGGTTTTTATGACTTAAATTGTAAAATACTTAGTTTATGAGTTTTAATGCATTTTGGGTTATTTCTACGTTGATAAGTGTGAGGTATCATTCTAGTAAGTCTATTGACTCGGATCCGGCAACATTCTTCTACATGTTATGTTGTTGTTAAGTCCCATGCCTTATTCTGGGAGGTCCATTGCTTTCATCTGGGTTATATTCCACCAGATTGCAGTTGATAATTTTAAGGTATCATTCTGGGTGATTCTAGGCATCTTTTGAGCTTTTACTTCCCATCATTTATCTCTTGGATCACATCATCGTGATGTTTGGTTTGTTCTGTGCAGTGACTTTCTTGCATTTCAGTGTTTTGGTATTCACTTTTTTGTGTGTTTTTTCCTTTTCCCTTGATCATTGGCATTCATTTTTTTGAACTTATCCATTGTAATTTTAGAATTGTGTGTATCTTCATATATTTAATTTTTCTAAGCTCGATTGGTTCTTGATGCCTATTGAGTAGTCATACTAAGTTTCTACATATTTTTCTGATGCAACTCTAAGTACGAGTAGTCCTCATTGAGCATTTACTATCATGTGATTGTCACATATTGGGATTATGGTGAGATCCTATTTTTTAGAGACTTTCTACTTTCTCTCTTTAAAACTAACTTATATTTTGTATTTTTGATTAGTTTGCTCTCTTGTATATATAGTGTTTTTGTATGTAGTTTTCCTATAACAGTGACACTACGTGTTGGATTGATTTTTGTGTTACTTTTTCTTTCAGGTTACTTTCACATGTGTTTTATATATTGTGTATCATATTTATTTTTCTATGCTATGGTTATATTTTGTATTTTTATTCCTATTTTAGTTTTTTCTTATTCATTATATTCTTACGTTCTGTAAATTTATTTTTTTGCTTGCCCACTGAGTGTTATGATAAGCATTAGCATGATCCGATTTAAAGTCATGACATAGACTTTACTTAGTTTCTTTATATATGATATGAGATATATGATCTTAAAAAAAACATGCTGATATACAACAAGATTAATAGTATTTTCGATTTGTTTCACTTAGAGTTTGTATGCTTCTAGGACTATTTTGTGTTACATTAATGTTATGTGTATAATGTTTGCAGGAAAAAGGCTTGGATGCGATTGATAAAGATGTGAGATCAAAAGTGAAGAAGTGGTCACTAATTGAGACACCCACGGACTGTAGTACAAACGATGAGTCGAGGGTGCTCAGTCGTAGTCTTGGTTTGAGAATATGAATTTTTGTAATCACTGTACAAAGTACCAGGATGGACCGTAGACTAGTCCACGGATTGGGGTGAGTCATTGTAGGTGGAACATCAGGGAAGTCTGGCAAGTGAAGAACCACAGAGCAAGATGACGGGTCGTAGGTCAACCCACGGTCCTTTCTACCCATATGTCAATAAAGGTCTAAAAGTTGAAGGTTCTAATGCCTGGAGAATTTATCCAAGTGATGATCCATGAAAAGGACCCACAGACTGTATGTCGTCCCACAGTCTGTGGGTCGAAACAACAATTTATACTACGCCAATACAACTTATTTCCTTATTTTGTTTCCTATTGGCTAAGGAATTATTTTCTATAAATAGGAGTTGTAAACCTCGTTTTTTGAGGGTTATGTATTATTATAAGGTTTTAGTTTTGTTGGTAATGGAAGTAATTTGCAAACGTTTAGCAATTAACTTTCCGAAATTCATTTTAAGCAAGTTTAACTTTAAAAATTTTGGGTTTTCATCAATCCTACTTGTAAGTTCATGAATTCTATTTACCCAATTATGAATTTTGTTCTTTCAAGTATGAGTATCTAAATCCACAACTAGGGTTGTGGGAACCATGAGAAATTGACAATGTATGAATAACAACAAAGTATTTCTTTAATAGTGTTTATGCATGTATTGTTAGTTCTTTCACTTAGAAGTATTTTTAACGATACACAACATTAGAACCCGCATTGTTCCTAGTCGACGAACTATGGAGGCAGTGAATAAGAAAAGAATTAACCACAGAGATTTAGTGGATGCTATTTAATAGTCTAATATCAATTGGAGTGAGGGTGAAAACTAAGTCATACATTTGTGTGATGAGTAATATTAGGTAAAAGGTAAGATTTAGTAAAGAATACACCCGTAGTCAGACAAAGGTACGAGGTGTAATTCCCTACTTAGAGAACTAATAACTTTGGGATACCGAACTTACCAACTTTGCATGTAAAACCCAAGAAAATTGCAATAGTTAGAAAGTCTTAAAGCCTAATCTAGAGCTTAACATGAGAGTCTAAGAGTTGTAACATGGTTTTAAGGTCAAATATAATGGATATAAGTCATTTAGGAAGTTTTAAAATCAAAGTATCAAGGAACGCCCACGACGTCCGGAGGCTAGTGCAAAAGGTGCTAGTGCGCATTTCTAAGATCCCAAAACTGACTTAGGTGAACTAGATCCTAAAATGGTTTTTATTATGGCATAAGGTCATAAATTGGTATATAAGGTGGTATTTAGTTAGTGTCTAAGATTTTAGGTGCATTGGATGTCAAACGTCAAGGGATGACCAAGATATTCGACGACTAAGTCACATATGTGCCTCATATGTGATTCTATGTATTTATGTGTGATTAATGAGTTTATAAGGTCCTTAATGAGTTATTATAGTGCATATAGACAGTGTGTCAAGTTTCGTGAAGTTTGGAGGTCAAACGTCCAAGAACGTCCATGACGTTCGAAATGTTTGCCTTGAAACGACCTTGTATGTCTATGAATGTTTGGTGAAGTTTTATGTGTTCGTTTTGGGTAAAATTCATATGAGAGGTCCTAAACTTGTATACAAACATGTTATCACAGAGGAACATCCAAGTGTTGTAAAGGAAGCACCCAAAGTTGGCGCCTAATACTTCCCAAGTCAGCCTATCAACAGATGGCAATCGACGCCTATCACGACCCGTAAGTACACCCTAGAAGTTAGGGAGAACCCTTGGGTCATGACCGGGTGTACTTGACCCTTTGGGGTCTTGTACAAGCCCTTTAACTATCGTTCATTACATAAGACATGAAAAGTAGAAGGAATTGGAACTTTTGAAGACATCTAATGTAAAAAGGAATTCTTTCATAAATGCATAAAGAATCTCATCGTCACAAGATAACTTAAGACACGAAATAATATCTTAGGGACACAACCCTTACATTGAAAGAAAGTACATAATAAAGTACATAATAAGCAGTTATACAAAACTAAAATAATTAAGAACTATGCCCTCAAATATATGAGGGCATACTTTGTCTTGAGAGAATCAAATCCCAAGCTTGCCTTCTAAACTTCAACCTTGCTTCCAAAACCTATACTTATAGAGTATAGAAAAGTATGGGGTTAGTACAAAAAAATGTGCTAAGTATGACATATGCAAAAACATGCAAAAAGGGACATTTTAGTAAAGACACCTTTTCATGCCAATTAATATAAAACATTGATGAATATAGAAGTAAAAGGATGCACTTTACAGTAAACTAAGCATTTACAAAGAACTCTTAGTACATTACAATGAACCATTTGACTCCAAAAATAGTGAACTTCCAAGGTATTGCCAATGAGGAAGTGAACTCATTTTCTTAGTATTTTTCCTACCGAGGTTATCCTACGACTCACCAAGGTAAGACATGAAGGAGATGCACATATGCCTCCTTCAATACACACCAAAGTGATCCTCAAGACTATCCCTTTACGGCTTACTCACCTCGGGAGAACAAACCACCACTTCAATAACAAGACATTGGGAGAACACTCAAATAAGACACCAAGACTTCCCTTTTAGAATGCCTACTTAGTGCAATGAGTAGATAGTATCCCATACCACGACCTACCCTAAGTAGTACACTCTTTTAGAAGGCTTGGCACCAAGACTCCCCTTTCGGAAGGTCCTACATAGTGCAGTGGATAGATAGCGTCCCATACCACCACCTAACCTAAGTAGTACATTCTTTTAGGAGACGTAGTTCATTTAATTAATACAAGACTCACAAAGACTCCCCTTTCGGAATGCCTACTTAGTGCAATGGATAAATAGTGTCCCATTCCACTACCTACCATAAGTAGCACACTCTTTTAGAAGACTTAGCACATTCATTACTTTTGTGGGAGTTTGCTTAACCGACATAAACCATGAGAGCTAGACATGGTATCAGGATATTAACCCCTATAAGATGAGGGATCCTCACTTGCCTAGAGTAAGGTCATTCTCTTAGATTTTACATGGATTTGTCAATAACTACACCTATGCTAACACAACATCTGAACTCACGAAGTGTAACCACCTGTTCTTTATATCCTCTCGGTGCTAGGCATAACTTCCCACAGATTCTCAACATTATGAACTATAGGTTAAGGATAACTAGTGAATACCACATCTCAACCATCGAGGGAATTCATCCTCCAACCTATCTTAGAAAGCTCATAGGATGTAGTGGGTTTGCTACTAAATGCTTTGTCTCAACTCACGAAGAGTGTTCACCCCAAAACTCCCCTTTTTGACTTAACTTAGATTCATTCATTCATTCATTCATTCATTCATTCATTCATTCAAGTGTGAGTGTGTGTGTGTACATGTGAGCACACCTTGCACATAAGATCATTTCACTTACATTTATCTTCTAGACAAGCTTATACCTTCATGCATCACCTCATACACTTTACATGCTTCACATAATCATATACTTCATTTAAGCATACTCTCTAGTCTACTTCACTTAATAGCTTCATAAGGCACATTTAACAAGAATAACACTATTATCATCTTAATTCACATAGCAAACCTTCATGGCCTCATCAACAATAAACAAGTAACTTCACATTCATACAATTCAAATGAACACCACCACCAAGAAGGTGGACCATACCACTCAAGAACATTTCAAAATTAAAGCTAAACAACATAACAAACTTATCATTTAATCAAAGCTTCCATCACCTATAAAATTTTACTCAAAAATTCATCATAAATTAGACCTTAGGGCAGTAGCTAAGAAATAATATCAATCAAAATAAACAAATGGTCAAGGACTACCAATTCATGCTCATTTAAACCATTTCTTAAGCCAAAATTTGATAAAAAACTTTAACATGTTTTCATTGAAGTTTTACCATTAAAATCATCAACTGAAATTAGAAAAATCATATTTGAATAATTAGAAACGTTTTAATGCAAGACCCATACCTAGAGTCAAAGATAGAAGAAGTTATGGTAATACCCCCTTTTTGAAATCTTTTAGAAAGGGGCTCCTTGAATGGAAGAGAGTTCAAGGATGGATACCATACCTTAGATAATAGAAACCCCAATGATTTTTATTAAGAACTTGGACACCAACATGCCTCCTAGCTCTTCTTGACTTCCAGCTTCCAAAGAGACTTGACAAAGAGTTCTAAGGGAGAGGGGTTATGGGTTTTAGGAAATGAGGTCTAAAATTAGGTCTTAGGGTTTGAAATATTTTAATATATCTAAATAACCATAAAAATAACTTCCTAGGTTCATAAAAGACTTGGGGTGAATTTACCAAATACCCCAAGTCATTACAGGGAGTTGACAACTTTTGGGGAAGTCTCACAGACGGACCAACCAACAGGTTGTTTGTCAACGAACGACCTGTTGGTGGGGTCTCGTTGGTTGAGTATTGACCTCAATGAGGATCAGGCCTTACTAATTTCAGGTCCAATCGACCTCCATGGTAGACGGACCGTTGGTAGACTAACAGACCATCCCTTGGGTCATCGTTTGGTCACTGTTTGGTAGTTTCTTCCCAAGAGGTTGGGTCCTATTCTAGGGACCCTCATGGGTCCAAGGTGGGGTCGTACCCAAACTTTAAACCCCTAGAAATAGTCGTCTAGGTATTAGGAACATCCCACATCAATTTCAATTAAAACAAATACGTAAAACTCACTCAAACATACCAAGACACACAAACACTCTCTAAAGCACACTTTGCGAACGTCATGGACGTTTGACCTCCAAATTTCACGCACTCCCTTAGAACATCAATGTTATTCATTTTAACTTAAAATTAATTCAATAAACAATAAGATCTATATCATCTTAGTTCATTTTAGGGTGTTACAACCTAGTGGGTCAGTCGATGCCCCGTTGGTGGTGTCTCAACGATTGGCACTTATGCGTGTGGGAGAGAAAGCCAAAGAATATCCTATGTACCAACCACGGAACAACAGTATGGTCCATTGGTCAAGGTATGGGCAACGTTTGGCAACCGTTGGTGGACTGCCTCCCTATGCAGTTCACTATTAAGTTGAGGGGTGAATTTGTGAATTCACCCCACGTCCAGATAAGTGTATTGGAGGTTACTTAAGGGTCTTTTGGGTATTTTTACAATGTTTATAATCCTAAAACACTTGTAAGATTTCATTCTTCAAAATCAAAACCTAAATTCCCTTAAAAGTTCCCTAGAACTCCATTGGAGCCAAAACTCAAGGAAGGGCTTGGATTGGAGAATTGAGTGGAGATTCTTCATCAAATTTAAGAATTATATTCAATGAGGTATGATTTTTGATCCTTGAAACTCTATTAATCAAGGAACCCAAATTTCAAAGATGTTTTCTAATGTTTTCGAAGTTGAATTGTCTATTTCATGATCCATGCATGTGTTCTTGCATTAAAGATTTTGACGCATTTATTAGTGATTGAATTGTTATTAATTTGATGATTTTAACTCAATTAACCCATGAAACCATGTAATTGATGAACCCTAGTTTTTGACAAAGTTATGGGTTACTTGATATTGACTTAATGTTTATGAATTCTAGTTGAGTTTTCTATGGGCTATTGAATGATGTGATAGTTATAATGAATTGATATATACGTTGTATTAGATTGATGAATATATGTAGTGAATTGATCTAGTTTCATTGAGTATTGTTATAATTGCATTGAATTATTGTTCGTGGCCATTAGTAAGGGTCTTATGGTTTTGAATTGGAAGATTTAACATCGAATTGAGGTGTTGAGGATGGAGTGGTGGTACGCTTACCTATTTCACTTTATTTTATGTTAATTAGAATTCAATTATATTGTTATTGGTGTGGTCCACTTATAGTGGCGGTGTGATGTGCTTTACTTGCAGTTATGTGGCATTATCGACGTTATTTTAAGTAATATGATGATCATTTCCTTGTCGGCAACTACTTGATGTATTACGATGATTATGTGAAGTATGATAACATATACCTATATGATAAGTAATGTGAAAGTATATGTGGTTTCTTCTATTTACGTTACTTAGTTAATCATGTTAGACTATGACTCTGGCTTTGTGTGTATAGTCTTAGGGTTGATGTATGCTATTCTCTAATTATATGAGTCTATGATGGTCATATTGATGATTATATGATAGTGTATAGGATAACTTAAAGAGGATATGGTTATGAATATTTGTTTCTATAATCATATGTAATATGTGTTAAAGTGAAGTATGTTGTGTCATGTCTTGTTTGACTTATGTCCCTTACTGGATGCATATATGAATGTGAATATGAGAGGTCTTGACTTAGGATTCTAAAGACTCTTAGTCTTGTATGTATGAATGACATGAGACCTTAAATGATGTTAAGAGGGTCCTTTATGTGAAACCTTAAACCTAGTTGTAAGGTTATTAATGTTGAAGTTGGAAGCCGTAATGGTATCCTTCAAGGAAAAGGGATGATAGACTTAAGGTTTTTTGGCTGGAACGACATCATATCAAACCTTAGGAAAGTCATGATGAGCTTCTTGTCTCCATGGTAAGGTAGTCCTAGAGGACCTTTCTTTGGTAGGGTAAATGTGATTGGGTTATGAAATGGATATGGAGCCCCTTTATATGAACCTTAAGTGTGAATTACTCTATGAGAACAAAGGCTAGCACCGAGTGAGTATGATAAGGAAAGTAGTTCTCGTTAAATAATGAGACTATATTACAAAGCACTCCCTTCATATTCCTTAACCATGTGCCTACACGGGATGTGTCCAAGTTCTACCATTGCCAAGTAGAACACTCTTATTAAAGTAGGTTAGAACTTCAGATTCCATGCTTTTCTATCATCGTATATGTCGGTTATTGCCTATTATAATCATATGATACCTTCTAGCATTAGAGAAGTTCTATAATGTTTTGGTGGTGGTATGGGATGCTATCAAGACAATGCACAATAGGCTTTAAATGTTTTAGTTAGAGTCCCTAGGTCTTGTCCAAGGTAATTCTTTGATGTCCTTATGTGGGGAATGATTCCTAAATAAACTAATGAATGTAATGACTTAAGTTAATAAGTAACTAATTTTAATTGAATAATATTTATCTAGAGTAGTTAGGGGTTGTCTAGTTAAGCTGTGAAGGGGGAATAGGAATGGCCACTTCGTATCTTACCTATATAAGTCTTAAGAATAACTCTAGTTAGGGAAGATGTTGATTATGAGGACATGATCTAAGCCTTATTAGTCTTAATAATTATTTAGGTAGTCTTGAAGAGGTTAATCATGGACATTATCTTCTTGATTTACTTAAGTAAGTCTTTTGATAGCCTTTGGAAAGAGAATGTCATATTACCCATATGTTGATGTGTTAAGTGAGAATGATTCTATGCTAGGTAGTCTATAGGATCTCTTAAGTGTGTGTGTAAGGGACTGTATGGGCGGTTGCTTCAAAACTCACTCAAGTGAGACTTAGAATCACCTTTGGCAGAGGAAATCTCATGTTTATATGTTTGATGTCTTGTAAGTGTGTATGTGTCTCATTATAAGTTGTCTTGAGTTCCATTTAGACATGTTTAGGAAGGTTGTATGGACGGTCTCTCTTTGTGTTGCTTAAGTGAGTATTAGGATAGCTTTTAGTGAGAAGACTACATGCTAGAAACGGTTAAAAGGGAAGAAGAGACACTTCACTTTACAATGAAGCAATTCACTATACAGTGAATTAAGCTCACTGGAAGGTGGCTCTTAAAAATGCTATAAATTGACTAAGTGATTTCTTATGTGTTTCTACGTTGATATGTGCTTACGATTATATTATGATATTTATATGAAAAGATGAATATTTCCAATAAATGTCTATTTTCATGAATTCTGCCATACTTAGTACATGTGGTTGTACTAACCCATGCTTTTATCTATCTTTATAATTGTTGGTAGGTAAGGATCATTTGGGAAACAAGACTTGGATCGTAGCATAACTCAAGTGAAGTTGAAGTATCTCCTCAATTGACTCGAGAACATATATATGTCTTTTATGTTTCTTATTGAAGTATTGTAATAGACTAAGTATTTCTATTTTCGTATTTTGTATGGTCCATATCCCAAGGTATTCTTGTGTCT
This sequence comes from Solanum pennellii, assembly GCF_001406875.1. NCBI lineage: Eukaryota > Viridiplantae > Streptophyta > Magnoliopsida > Solanales > Solanaceae > Solanum > Solanum pennellii. The sequence goes on along the minus strand of NC_028640.1, from coordinate 55,387,961 downwards.
AAGTTTATGAGATTGAGACTTAGGATTTCCTATGATTTTATATGGAAGAGTTTTTAAACACTATGAAATGTTTTATGAAAAGTTTTAATTCCGCACTACTTTTCATTATGTATATGCGATGAATGATATGTAAGGGCTTGTACAAGATCTCCGAGAGGTCAAGTACGCCGATAGCAATACGAGATTGACCGCAACTTATAGGGTGTGGTTTTGGGATGTGACAACCTTAGTCTATTTGACGAGGTTTTAAGACTCGGAATTTGATGAAATTTGGTAGTAGAGTGTTTAAAGCGTATTACAGTTGGTTTACAGTTGAAACGTCCTTGTACGAATTCCCATGAACCAACCAAAGGGTCCTTGAGGAGGACCATTCATTGTTGGCTAAAAGTTGTCATGGAAAGTGTCTACCAACAAGAGCAAATGATGTTGTGTGGTACAATCGATGGGGCATCGATGGCAACCGTCGTTGGACACTTAGAAATATTGGACAAAGTTCCATTTAGACCAGTCTCTCACACTATCGACGGATGTGCAGGACAGAGGGGGGCAAGGGCGTAGGTTGACCTACGACCAGTCGATCAAGGTCTCGTAGGTCCTGCCATTGTTTTACTTTTATGTTTTAAGTTGTGCTATTTAATTAATTAGGTAATTAGTTAAATATTTAGGGATTAGGGGAGGTATAATTAGGTTAGTTATTGACTTATACAAAGACCTAAACCTTATAAAACTAACCCTTCTCCCATATTTCCCAAAAACACAATTGCTCTTCCTTCTCTCTTCTTTCTCTCTCCCAAATAGAAGAACTACATTGAAGGGCTAGGTCAAGTTCTTAGGTATGCAATAAGGGTTCTTTTCCCCATCAAGATTTAATAATTAACAAGGTATTGGATCCTTTCATATTTGGGATTCCTTTCCCCAAAGAGTTACTTCAAAATTTGTTTCCAAAAAGATGTATTTTCTATGGTTACTTTTGATTATTATGCTTAGATTATGATGTACTATCATTCAATTATGTTAGTTTTTGATGTATTGACCTAGTTTGTGGAAGATGGCCTTTTCCCTTTTTACCCTAGGTTATGAACTAGTGATGAATTGATGTGTAGTGATTCAATTGACTTCATTATTGTGATATTTAAAATGTTTTGATGACATTACACCCATTATTGGGTTAAATGGATGGTTGATGGTAAATCCTTAGATGATGTCTTGTGAAGGATATTAGGTAAGTCTTGTGATCTCAAACCTTTACTTCAATTATGATTACTTGTTTTTAGTGATAAAGTTATATTGAAGTATACCTTATGATGAGATTGATTAGGGTTGGTATGATGTTGAATTGAAATTTCTTGATTATATAATTGTGATATTATGCTTAAGATTTAATGATATAAGGTTAGTGATGAAGTAACGATGTGCCTTACTATGATATAATGTCATTAATGTGCTAATCTCACCTATGAGGGTTGTAATGAAAGGTATCCTCATGCAATTCCTATTGAGCTATGACTATGACTATATAAGGGGTAGAACCTGTGACCTAAAGTAAGTTATGATTGCTAATAATAGATATTTCCAAAGGGACTTCAGCTTAGCACCGAGTGAAATAGAAGTGAGGAGTGTCCCTTCCCACATAGGGAAGGTAGGTTTAGTAATGCAATCATGAGATTGGAGACTATAATGAATGTAGCGTAAAGAGGGTCTCAACTACATTTTCTAGTTCTTGAACTATGTTGCCCCTATAGGAATTTTCGCTATTGGATTAACATAGATAATATGTTCATGTTTTGGTACTACCTTGGAAAGTAGTCCGCCTTCTTTCAGTGTAGAGTTCCATGCCACCAAATTCCACATTGGCTCAAGAGGTCTATTGTCACGACCTGGATTCTTGAATCTGCATCGCAACCGGTGTCGTTGCCCTCTCAGAGGTCGCAGACAAGCCTCTTCTTAGCATTCATCACATTCATATAGTTGAATTTGCGGAAAATTTAAAAATTTAAAACATTAATGAAGTGTACATAGACTTCATATAATCTTTCATGAATTCATATACAATAAGCTCATCTAAACAACCATCTACAATGGATTACACAATTTAAAAGGGAGAATCAATATATATATATATATATATATATATATATATATATATATATATATATCATAATAAACGGCCTTAATACAAAAACTTCAAAATGAAAATATCTGAAAAAACCCTAGGGACAACATCCTCTAGCTATGTCTAAATACTAGGCTATGAAGATAGAAGCAGCATCCTTGAACTAGAGAGGACCTACCAAAAGGTCTGGAGATTGCTGAGTCCAAACCGATGCAATGAGTCTTTAATCTTCTCTCTGACATGCACCTATAAAAAATGTAATTGTATAGGGTTAGTACACACTTGTATTAACTATGGGTGCATGCACACATGCATAAGTCTATTCATGATCAAGGAAAGTTGTTCCTTTACAACATGCCATTTCTAGAAAGTGAAGTCACTAGACTTCCCTAATTCGGTAGTTGTGAATTGTTGTATCAATATGATGTATTTTAATGCATTCAAATCACACAACTCATTAACTGTGTGATCACAAGGCATTGGACTCATCAATATAATTTTATAACAACTCGAGCGAAGATTTGAAAATTTGATCCCCTTGAATCCGAGAGCTCTCCCTTTTGTACTTAGTTTATTTTTCAGTCTTTTTCTTCTTGTTGTTGTGTAGTTCAATGATTCCTTTGATCCTATGTTTTACTTATAATTGCAATGTTTCATTGTAGTCCCATTCCCACAATAAATAAAGTAAGTAATCCAAGGACTAAGGGAATGATTTCACTATCCTTACAACAAGTCATTCATTACATGCTGTTTTCGTTGGGCAGGAACACTTCATAAGCCAATCTCTATTGGTTATGCCACTTATTTCATCATTTTCATATTATGGACGTTATGAAGTATTGATTAGCTATTACATTTTACTCCCCTTTATTGGCATAATATAATAAGTCATTATAAGCCTATTTTATTTTGCTTTACCCATTATTTGCTGAAATTTCATTGGTATCAACACTGACGATTGATATTCAAAAGCTCTTACTTTCATAGCTCACTTTGGACGTACATTCCTTCTTCTTTCTGTCTTTCTTTCTTAGAGACATCTTTAGAATTAAGATCGTGTGAGCTAACATGAAATCTAGTGTCTTTCCCACACCGAAAAAGAGGTTATTCACTGATCAAAATGAATCTAGATCATGTGAGCTAACATGAAATCCAGTGTCTGCCCACACCGAAAAGGGGTGATTCGCCGGCTAAGGTGAATCCATGTCAACTGTTTACCCAACACCAAAAGGGGTGGCTCACGGTTATAGTGAACCAAGAACATTCTTTTGAGCATTAAATGACATAGATCATGTGAGCTGAACATGAAATCAGTGTCTTTCCCACACCAAAAAGAGGTGATCTCACTGGCCAAGGTGAGATCGAAACATACCTAGCTCTCTTAGGTGGAAACCACAGGCTAGTGCTCATGTTGACTATACATAGTTTGCAGACTAGGAGACATATGGAGACTACTTATCCACCTCGGTGGTAGCCTCATCTCATGAGACTTACACGTGCAAGCACAAGCTCATAGCTAGTCTACCGGTGCTTTGCTTACTTTATTTATCTTCTTATCTTTTAGAGTTGACTCAAACTTTATGGAAGCTTGCTTCTAGATTGAGGTTTACATACTATATTGATGATTTGTCATCCCTTTCTTTGCATAATGACATGTGAATTATCCTTATATGACATCATTAGTGTTAATGAGACTTGTCTAACACATTCTAACACCCTTTTTTGTGAGTATCTTACTGTGGTATCTTAGGTGTCAGTGAGGCTTGTCTCACTTCCTTTAACACCTCATTCTAGTCACTTTCATAACTTAAACATATTAAATTATTTTAATGCACACTTTACCTTCTTATGTTCATTTGATAACTTCATATCATCGTGTATGGACGATGAGAACTTTATTCAATGAGTTATATATATTCATAGTTCATTTGTTTAGGGCATGTTGGGACTTGACCCAATGATTGGCATGCCCTTGTTTATGGATTCATTGAATTAACTTAGATGTGATTATTTTATCATTTCAATACATTGGCTATATATGATTGGCATAAAATTAGTATTGGCCTAAACAAATTAGAAAAGATTTCATAATCATCTTTATTGGCATAAGCCAAATTTACATTTATTTATGTTTAGTTTGGTATATATTAACCATTAGCCAATCTTTTAATTATTTAAAGATGACATTATATCTAATTTCATTCATCTTATTGGTAAATGTATTGTTACACATTTTATTGGTATAATCCAAACATTCACTCAAATATGATTTCATGGAGATCTTTTTAGCCAACCTAATAACATAGTTCAAACATCACATTAGTAGCGATTTCGGACTGCCTCATATGAACACTTTAACGAAGATAGCATTTTCATCAAGTCACGTTTAACAGTAGGTATACACATCATGACCGTAACATCTCAAGACTAGCATTTTCGGACATAAGATGATGCAACAACATTTTTTATATCACGTAAGGAGCACATAAAATCATACATGTACAATATATAGGTTCAATCGACATTCACAAATCAAGAACCCTACACAATCACCACATACCAACAACATGATCAAGACTACATCTATATATTCATAAGAATCGAAAACGAGGATACTAAGGAAGAAGAACGTTCAACAAGAACCTTGGGAAGCAACCTTAGTTTCGAAATTTCATAGATTCAAGACGATGGAAAATACCCTTGGAGAAATAATTCCAGGATAAAAACCCATACCTTATGTGGAAATCAATCTACGAAGACCACCTTGAATGAAACCTTGAAGAACATCTTGAATTCCCCCTAGAGAGTCGATGAACATTCTGCCTTTTTGCTTACTGTTTTAGCGTCGTAGTTTCTAAGTGTTTGATCGTGAGTTTCTTGGTTAAAGAACTGATCTTGACTCATTCAACTTAGGCTAATTTAGTAAATTAAATTAAATAAATATATTAATTACTAAAAAGCCCCTCCTAGATTGACTAGATTTAGGAAAACACAACACTTAGTCAAATCTGAATTTTTTCTAACGATTTCGTTTTGACCCCTTTAAATTGATTAATTAATGACATTTAATTAATTAAAGTACCTAGGGTAATTACTAAAGTACCCCTAAATCATTGGAAACTTAACTAATCCTTTTGGACCATCCTAGATTAATTACTAGGATGTTCCTTGAGTTAAACTAGGTTAGAGTAAGAATTTCGGTTTGACCCATTTGATTTAATTAATTAAATTGATAATTTAATTAATTAGGTTACCTAGGGTAATTAATAAAGTACCCTCAAGTTGTGAGGACCATAACAATTCTTTGGACCATCCTACGTTAGGTACTAGGTTGTCTATTTAATTAGTTACTAGGTTAGTGTCACCCAAATAAGTCTTAGGTTATCGAGTGTACTAGTTAATTTGTTTTTGTTTGTACCAGGTTAGTTAGTAAGCTGGGTCATTAGGGTAGAGTCTAGAATTAGTTAGAGAGAGCCCCACATGGGTGAACCCATGTGTATGCCTGCCCCCTACTACCCTAACCAAAGTTGGATAGGGTGAACCCTTTTTGATTTAAAATGATATGTAGTGTGATTTAGGGACGAATGTTCCTAATGGGGGGATAATGTAACATTCCGGAAAATTACATGTATAGTGAAGAGTCCAATACGTCTTTAAGAATGCGTATTAAGAATATATAGGCCTTCTAATGTCCAATATTCTGAAATATTGGGCATAGTATAGAATATTGGCTAAGGGGTATTAGCCAATTTGTATATAATTCCCTAATAACTAAAATATTGGGCATATAAAAAAATATTGGCTTAAATGGTGTTAGCCAATTTTTCAAACATTAATAAGATTGTTTGGGAAACGTACCTGTAATAAAGACCCTAAGATAAAAATCGTGTTTCATAATAGTAACACATTAGGTACTAGACATCCAAGTGTCAGCCTAGTACCATAGCACATGGCCATTTAAAATGATCAGGTAAATTAAGCAGTGCCCAAGGACATAGTGAGGATCTTTCAGACAATAAGTAAACATTCCAAATGAACCATCAAAAATAGTTATTTAGGAAAGTAAAAGCAACCTATGTGCAAGCCCATGTTAAGGCACATGGGGAGAAACGGCCAAGGAGGGGACCACCCTAAACGAATTTGGTTAGGGTAGTAGGGGGCAGGCGTACACATGGGTTCACCCATGTGGGGCGCTCTCTAACTAATTCTAGACTCTACTATAATGACCCAACTAACTAACTAACCTCGTACAAACAAAAACAATTAACTAGTACACTCGATAACCTAAGACTTAATTGGGTGACACTAACCTAGTAGCTAATTAAATAGACAACCTAGTACCGAACCTAGGATGGTCCAAATACTTGTTATGGTCCTAACAACTTGAGGGTACTTTATTAATTACCCAAGGTAACCTAATTAATTAAATTAGAAATTTAATTAATTAAATTAAATGGGTCAAACCGAAATTCTTACACTAACATAGTTCAACTCAAGGAACATCCTAGTAATTAATCTAGGATGGTCCAAAAGGATTAGTTAAGTTTCCAATCATTTAGGGGTACTTTAGTAATTACCCTAGGTACCTTAATTAATTAAATTAGTCATTAATTAATTATTTTAAAATAGTCAAAACGAAATCCTTAGGAAAAAATTCAGATTTGACTAAGTGTTGTGTTTTTTCCTAGATCTAGTCAATCTTGGAGGGGCTTTTTAGTAATTAATTAATTAATTTAATTTAATTTACTAAATTATCCTAAGTTGAATGAGTCAAGATCAGTTCTTTAACCAAAAAACACACTATCAAACACTTAGAAACTCACTTTGAACATACGTTCAATCTTCTTTCTTTCTTTCATTCTTAGAGACATATTTAGAATTAAGAGCATGCGAGCTAACATGAAACCCAGTGTCTTCCCCACATCGAAGAGAGGTGATTCACCGATCAATATGAATCTATATCATGTGAGCTAACATGAAATCCAGTGTCTTCCCTACACCGAAAGGGGTGATTCGCTGGCTAAGGTGAATCCATGTCAATTATTTACCCCACACCGAAAGGGGTGGCTCACGGCTATAGTGAACCAAGAACTTTCTGTTGAGCATTAATAGACATATATCATGTGAGCTAAACATGAAATCGGTTTCTTCCCTACACCGAAAAGGGTGATCTGACAGTCCAAGTTTAGATCAAAATACACCCAGCTCTCTTTGGTTGAAACCACAGACTAAGATTCCATGTTGGATAGACATAGTTCGAAGACTAGGAGACATATGGAGACTACTCATACACCAGGGTGGTAGACTCATCTCCTGAGACTTACACGTGCAAGCAGAAGCTTATAGTTTGTGTATCGGTGTTTTTTTCACTTTATTTATCTTCTTATCTTTTAGAGTTCACTTAAACATTATGGAAGATTGCTTCTAGATTGAGGTTTACTTACTATATTGATGACCTGTCATCTCTTTCTTTACACCGCTGACATGTGAATTATCCTTACATAACATATTTGGTGTTAATGGACTTGTCTCACACATTCTAACACCCTTTTTTGTGAATAGCTTAACGTGGTATCTTAGGTGTAATTGAGGCTTGTCTCACTTTTTTAACACCTCATTATGGTAACTTTCTTAATTTGAACATATTTAATTATTTTAATACTCACTTTACTTGTTTACGTTCATTTGATAGCTTCATATCATCGTGTATAGACGATGAGAACTTCATTCAATTAGTTACATATGTTCATAGTTCATTTGTTTAGGGCATGTTGGGGACTTATCACAATGATTTACATGCCCTTGGATATGGATTTATTGAATTACCTTATATCTGCGTATTTTATCATTTCAATACATTTTCTATATATAATTGGCATAAAATTAGTATTGGCCTAAACAAATTGGAAAAGATTTTTAATCATCTTTATTGGCATAATCCAAATTTACGTTTGTTCATGTTTAGTTTGGTTTGTATTAACCATTAGACAATCTTTTAATCATTTAAAGATAACAATATATCCAATTTCATTCAACTTATTGGACAATGCATTGTTAGCCATTTTATTGGCATAAGCCAAACATTCACTCAAATATTATTTCATGGAGATATTTTTATCCAACCTTATAACAAAATTCAAACATCACATTAGTAGCCATTTTGGACATCCTCATATGAACACTTCAATGAAGATAAAATTTTCGTCAAGTCACGTTTAACTGTAGTTATACACATCACGACCATAACATCTCAAGACAAGCATCTTCGGACACAAGATGAAGTAACCACGTTTTTTATATGTCATAAGGAGAACATAAAATCATACATGTACAAAATATAGGTTCATTCGACATTTACAAATCAAGAAACCTACACATTAAGATAAACCAGCACCACATACAAACAACATGATCAAGACTACATCTAGATATTCATTAGTATAAAAAACGAGGATACAAGGTAAGAAGAACGTTCAACAAGAACCTTGGAAAATAAGCCTAGTTTTGAAATTTCATAGATTCAAGATGATGAAAAATACTCTTGGAGAATGAATTCCAGGATAGAAACCCATACCTTATGTGGAACTTAATCTACGCAGACCACCTTGAACGAAACCTTGAAGAACACCTTGAATTCGCCCTAGATAGTCGATGAACTTTCTGTCTTTTTGCTTACTATTTTAGCATCGTGTTTTCTAAGTATTTTATCATAAATTTTTAGGTTTAGGAAATAATCTTGACTCATTCAACTTAGTGTAATTTAGTAAATAATATATATAAATAAATTTATTACTAAAGAACCCCTGCGAGATTGACTAGAACTATGAAACACAACACTTAGTAAAATCTGAAAATTTTTATAATTATTTCGTTTGACCCCTTTAAATTAATTAGTTAGATGATATATATCATTAATTAAGTGACCTAGGGTAATTACTAAAGTAACCCTAAGTGATTGGACCTTAATAAACCTTTTTGGACAATCCTAGGTTAAGTACTAGAATGTTTCTTGAGTTATACTAGGTTAGTGTAAGAATTTCGGTTTGACCCCTTCAATTTAATTAATGAAATTACTAGCATAATTAATTAGTGTGACCTAGGGTAATTACTAAAGTACCCTCAAGTTGTTAGGACCATAACGATTCCTTTGGACCATCCTAGGTTAGGTACTAGGTTGTTTCTTTAATTAGTTTCTAGGTTAGTGTCACCCAATTAAGTCTTAGGTTGTCGGAAGTAGTAGAGAATTTATTTTTGTTTGTCCTAGGTTAGTTAGTTTGTTAGGTCATTAGGTTAGAGTCTAGAATTATTTAGAGAGCTAGGCCCCATATGAGTGAACCCATGTGCACGCCTGCCCCCTAACTACCCTAACCAAAAATTCGGTTCGGGTGGTCCTCTCCTTGGTCGTTTCTCCCCATGTGCTTGCACATTGTCTTCTTGAATTTTCCTAACTAACTATTCTTGATGGTCTGTTTGGAATGTTTACTTATTCTCCCAAGGATCCTCACTATGTCCTTGGGCACGGCTTAATCTAACCGATCATTTTAAATAGTCATGTGCTATGGTACTAGGCTTGACACTTGGATGTCTAGTACCTAATGTGTTACTATTAGGAAACATTATTTTTAGCTTAGGGTCTTTATTGTAGGTTACTTCTCAAACAACCTTTTTAATGTTATAAAAATTGGCTAACACCCTTTAAGCCAATATTATCTAATATGTCCAATATTTTGCTTATTTGGGCATTATATAGAAATTGGATAATACCCGTTAGCCAATTTTCTATACTATTCCCAATATTTTTCAATATTGGGCATTGGAAGGCCTACGTATCCCCAATACGCATTCTTAAAGACCTATTGGGCTCTTCACTAGACATATAATTTTCTGGAATGTTACATCTATGTCGGTTAAGCCAAGATGTTCCCAAAGTAAAATGAAGTAATAAAGTGAACTCTAACAAGGATGACTTGATGGGTTTGACTTATTCAAGGTAGGGGTATGGGACTCTACCTATACATTGCACTAGTTAGCCTTGGAGAAGTCTTAGAAGTATGTTCTTATGTTCATATATGCGTATAAATATAAATTATATATATATGTTGATCTTACATATTAATGACACCATCTAATATTGGTTTGACTTATGAACATGTGGTTGGTCTTAATATTAAAGTATGATAACGTCAACTCCTAATGATAAAGTATGTAAAATTGGATAATTTTTATAGTTCTTGTTGGGTTTACTTGGTTAAGTTAGGTTATGGGGACTTACTTAGTCATTGCACTTGTGGACTTAATAGGGGTGTACGAGTGATGGTGTTGCTTAGGATATGATGTTATGAACTCATATGCATGCTTGTTGATATTATAACTTGATGATAAGTTTGTCTTCATTATGAGCTGAATTATGTTGATATGCATGTTGACTTGGCTAGACTTGATATTGTTGGTCTTGTGATGAACAAATGTCCCTTTTGGCATGATTTCTATGTTGTATGTGCATATCATCCTATACTTAGTATAAGTTATTTATTAACCCCATTTCTCCCTTTATCCCCAACATTTTAGGTTTAGGTCGTTGAATGGTTCGTGACAAACTTAAAGGAAGGCTTGGATCATTTCTCCATGTGTGGGTGTGTCCTGATGTACCGAGTATGATTCCTTTCTATCACTCTATGTATGTTACATTGTTATAGTCTAAAGAAAATCATTTCACTCTTGTTATTTCAAGATATTTTTGTAAGACCTAAGTGTCATTTATACAATTGTGCAAGGGTTATGCCCATATTGTTCTATTCGATGTAGATTGTTTAATATGAGACATCCCTTTTAAGAATATATTATGTATGTTATCTATAAGTGACATAAAATTAGAAGACTATGTAATCTTCTTATATGAGGAGTCTATGTATACTCGCTATGAATATATCATGAGTAAGCGAGAGTTATAAGTAAACCTCATGAAATAGATGTAGATGAAAAGTTTTACTTTTCCGCACTTTTGAACCTATGAAAGTATGATGAATGCTAAGAGGCTAGTCCTAGTCCTCTCCGAGGATGCCGCCGCCAGTTACTTCTACGGGTACTTCCCGGATATGACAGAAATGATTACTATTATTAGGATTACCATGTTAAGAGCTTATGGGGAACACATATGCCCTAGTTTATTTCTCATATTGATACAACAAAGTTGAATCTTGTCTACTTGTTATTGAGAATAATAATTTGTTACGTTATTACAATCCTCCCCTTTTTACTTCCCTTATAAATTCATAGACTAAATGGATGTAGTTGATAGTTAATTTAAGTCTAGACCATATTCCTCGTGGGATCGACCACTACTTATAAGTTCGGTTCTTTATTTTACAATAATTACTTATACTTTTTAGGGAGATGTAATTTGAGCGTATCAAAGTTTGGTGTCGCTGTCAAGGAATAATACTTTAAAATAAAAATAACTACAAGTGTTTGAATTTAATCTGGTATTTTCTAATTTTATGTTTTTTGTTTTGTTTTTGTTTCTTCAGGTTTCTACTCTATTGTATGCCAAGTACATGGATTCAAGGCGAACATTTGATCCATTAAGATCCAAAATTGAACAAAACTTTGAGGAGAATGAATAATTAAGGGGTACACAACAATCCAAACGAAGAGGATCTAGGCATTAAAGTTGAAATGCAGCCTCCAGGGGTTGTTAATGACTTGTTTAGTTATATGGTGGTAGTTTAATTTTGAATGCAGAAAGGGTGCATCATCCACCAACACCAATTTTTCGCTATCACTATAGGGTAGACTATGATCCATCTGCATCATCAGATGGGTACATTTTTCTCCCTCCATTGCCTCCAGGTCAGACATTCGTCTTAACCAACCTCCTGATACAGTGAGAGGGTTATTTCTTTCGTTATGTTCATTCGGCCAAATTTTCGAGTGCTTGCGAGTGTTATGTAGGAAGTCCATAACTAGATATGGATTTAATAGGGTTGAAAGTTTTCCCATTTTCATTGACCGGTGATGTTGCTGTCTTGTTTTCATAGTTACCATAAAATTCTATCTACACTTGGGACCGACTATATAAGGTGTTCGTATCAAGGTACTTTCATGTGTCCAAAAATTTTAATTATAACTACTACAAAATAGGTCTGTTGCAAACACAAGAATAATCATTGCCATAGACTCAAAAAGTGTTGCAATTGCATTATGGAAACGGAAACTAGTTTGTTGCATATAAGTCTGTTGCGATATGTCTATAGTAACACTTTTATAACAATAGTTGTAAACTATTGCAACACACTATCTATAGAAAAAATTATTCTGTAGTCTAGGACGACAATTTTCTGCACTTGCTGCAACATTTGTGAACCGTTGCAAAAGACCTATCGCAACAACTCTATTATACAGCTCGATCTACTCTATTACAAAGTTTCTTCTAAACTATTGCAACAATGTTATAAAGCTATTGCAATAGACTTTTTAAATGGTTGTTGCAGGCTATTGTGCTATTGTGTGTATTCTTTATGTTTGATATAAATTATAATATAATGATAGAAAATATTAAACCAATACGCACTTCAACTTGTTGCACCCATATATTAAAGATAAGTACACACGATCTTGATTTACAAATGAAGAGTTAACATACATTGATGTTCACCAAAATTAATCCTAAACGTAGAAATTATCCTAGAAAGTTCAAGAATTGGCATTCATTCAATTTCACAAAATTAGGCCAAAAAGTAGAAAGAGTGCTAGAATGTTCAAGAATTGGTTTTCATCCCCGCTTTGCTCATTTTGTTCACCTACAGTTTTAAAAGGGTCAACAATTAGGAAAGAGGATGTTCAAAAATTAAAAGGTAAAAGAAGACACGCAACTCCAAATAAAAAACAAGCAAAAAAATAACTTTATTCTAATTACGGTAGACAATAAGAAATTAAGGGATATTATTTCCCTTAGATAAAGAAGGAACAAAATCAATAAAGGTTTCTTACCACAACCGCTTAAAGCCTTTGCCAAAATCACGACTTGTAAGGATCACAATTAATTTCCCTAACATAGATCAAAACACAAGGAATAAAGATCTGAACTTATCGTAAATGAACTTACCGACTTGTTAGTGTGTATATAAGTCAAATCTGTAAAGAATGCACGCCCCTAGAAAATATGGTCTAGAATCATACTGTTGGTTAGAAAGAGCTTCAAAACGATGGGTCTTTGAATGAATTTATTCTGCTTGATCATACAAATTATAGTGAAGGTAATTTCCTAGTAACAGATTAAGAAGTGTATCATGTGGCAGAAGTCATAAACCAGCCATAAGCTATAGAAGTTTTCATATAGAACAAACACCAAAGACATGACTCACATCTCACAAACCTGACTGGGCTTATTATGGTGTATTGTGGCACTCTGTTATTAGCAGGCAAGTTACTATTGGTAAAGAAAAGTTCATATTAGATAGAACACAAAAGTAATAGCCAAAGAAAAATATGAACGAACTTACCCTTGGATTTCAGCAAGATCACTAGCAAGCTCAAAACATAAAGAGTAGTAGAAGTAGAGCCTTGATGAAAGAACATCAGCTGTTATACTATTCTTACTTTTTAGAAGAACAATGCTTTATGAGGAACAAGCCTTATCCTGAAGGTAAAATCAATGTTAAATAATTCAATGATGTTTAGATAGAGATATCATTACAAATTTAAGACTAAAAGACAACTATTTTGCCTCACCTTGTTGTATTTCTTCTGATCAATCAGAAATATTAGAACAAGCACGTAGCCAAACATCTCGAGTTTAGGCAATAGAAGTTTGGATTTTGTTGTAGATGTTCCCACATCGACTTGGCTTTCATGCCTATCCTATGGTAAGAAGTATTACAATTCGCAAATAAGATATTGTTATCTATGTGTAATACCTGATACAACTACATAGATATTTGTAGTTTACAATGTTCAGATTTAAAATATATAACAGATAAATAACTCTATCATTGTGCTACCACATAGACATAAATACCAACACACGAAATGATCAAAAAATTCCAAAGCACAAGACAAACACAAGATTGAAGTATGAATAGTGTGTTAAATCATAATGGTTGAATAGTAATTTACCTAAGGTAGGTATGAAGATAGCCGCTTATGGAACTCAGAACCAGAGGTAAGAACATAATTCAGGAAAGCAAAAAGTACTGAAGCCTTTAGCTGACTTTTATGGTCAATCTAATATCCCTGAATATCTTATGCATTTCACTTCTATATGCTCCACCTTCAATCAGTTATTCAACTTCCTTCAAATCTAAATCACCACAAACAAACAAAAAAGGCCATGAAAAAAATATACTTGCTAAAGGGGGAATTTTTCATTCTATGTCCAAAAAGGTTTAAAATGCAAAACATTGTCTACAAAATTCCACTTACCTAAAAATTACGATAGAACTATCGATCCTCATGTCTTATAGAAATCGACTAACCGGAGGTGAAGGCGACTGCGTTGGAGCTGCTTCCTCGTAGCTAACTTATTGGAGAATGGAAAATAGAAGAACAGACGGTGATCATCACCGTGCTGCTGCTGGTTATCGCCAGAGCTGCTGGAAAAGAGAAAATAATGAAGGGAGGTGCTAGGGATATCGCCGGCTGCTGGTGTTGTTGTTCTCCTGTCTTTGCCGGAAGAGAGAAAGAGGCAACGTTGCCTTGAGCTCTCTGGCTGGAGCTTGTTGTTTCCATCAATGGAGCCTGCTCGCTGGAGCTTCTGGCTGTTGTTTCTTGCCGGGGGAGAAAAGGGAAGCAGTGATGAGGAAGCGAGGAGAAGAGAGAGAGGGCGCCGCTGCTACGGTGAAGGGTGCGGAGTGGAATTCTTTTACGGGTTTTTATCTTGGTAGATTAAAATAGGTAAATAAATTTTTTTGGTATAGATCGTTGATTTTAAAAGATATGTAAGGCTGAGATTTAATACGAGATATCAATGGTTTGGATTAAAAGGAGGCTTTTTTATTTTTTACAATTAACTAAAAGTAAAACTCTTTTGGCGGGTGTAGTGAAATAAGTGGAGGGAAATAATTAAGGGAAAATAATTGGCAGAACTGTTGCCATAGAATATCTAAGGCGATAGTTTGTACGAACCGCTGCAATATAAAGATACTATGGCAATGGTTGCACTACTAGTGCAACAATTTAATTCTCAAAATTTTTCATTAGGTCTAGTTGCCTATTGAAAATGTTATAACCGTTGCGAATGAGTATCTATTGCAACACATATTTAATTGTTGCTAAATATTTGTTGCTAAAGGCATGTTTTCTAGTAGTGATAACACCTCAGACTACAATTTTTTTTAATTTTTAGGTCAACTTTAAACGACCATATATTTTAGCACATAAAAATATATGGCTAATTCACTATCAAATAGACAGTTAGCTAATTCANGTGGGGAGTGGAATTTTTAAAAGGGTTTTGCTCTTGGTAGATTAAAATAGGTGAACCAAATGTTTTGATTTAGATCCTTGATATTTAAATAGATATAAGGCTAAGATTTAATTCGAGAGATCAACTGTTAAGATTAAAAAAGAGCCTTTTTTATTTTACTTTTACAACTAACTAAAAATATTACTCTTTTGGCGAGTGTAGTGATATAAGTGGAGGGAAATAGTTGAGGGAAAATAATTGGCGGAACTGTTGCCATAGAGTACCTAAGGCGACAATTTGTATGAACCGTTGCAATATAAAGATACTATGACAATGGTTGCACTACTAGTGTAATGATTTAATTCTCAAAGTGTTTCATTAGGTCAGTTGCCTATTGCAATGGTTATAACCATTGCGATTGAGTATCTATTGCAACAGAAAATTATTTGTTGCTAAATAATTGTTGCTACAGGCATGTTTTCTAGTAGTGTAAACTGAACAACTTCTTTACACTTCCTAGAGAGTCGATCAGCGATTCTTAAGATAGGTTCACCGGGATTATGAGAAGAGTACAGGTTCATCGGGTTTATGAGAAGTGTTCCAAATCACCGCTGATGAGAAGTCACTGAAGGAATATTTCTATCGAGGGCATGATGAAAATGGAAAAGCGGTACTAGATACTATTACCGAAGGTTCATATTATAAGTGCACCTTTGAGGAGATCCCTGAGAAGCTTGAAAGAATCATCAAGAACAAGAATGACTGGAGTACTAGAAAGGCAATTACTGATAGGAATACCTTCACTTTCCAAACTTCGCGCCCAATCAGGCTAATGATGACCTATGGGAAGAAATAGAAGAAATGAGGACAAAATTAGGATTTGTAGTAAAACATGTGAGTAATGGTGCAGAAAATGTAAATGTTGTGAACTGTTTGACCAGACCTCTACTACCACCAGTTGTGGAGTACTACTATGAGGAGGATGTGAACTATGTAAATGATTAGACTGCCAAGATCAAGAAAAATTAAGGTTGGAACTAAGGAAACTACAACCGTGAGGGTAACTATATTGGGATGTGAAATAAAATCATGATAAAAATTATAACTGGAACAACTATGACAATAGGAATGAAAAGGATTATCCCTATGATCCCAACAATCTGGTGATGACGAGATTTGAGAAATTTAGGTACTACTTGCTTGGTTTTGTAACAACTTTGACATTCAATGACCTAGACTAGAGCCTCACATGTTGAATAATGTGTAAAATGATGTTGAAGGACCTATACTAATGCAATAAACTTAATTTTGAAGTTTTAGAACTTAAACATCAAGGGTCGACTATGACTTCCGAAAACTAGTGAAATTTACTAGTAAACGTTCTTAAGTCTTGTGAAGGTTTAGAAGTGTTGTATGAAGTCTAAAACTTTTAAATTTTTTTGAATAGGTAAAATAATATATATAGGATCAAATATTCAAGGTAAGAGCCCCCCAAGGACCACCCAAAGGGTCCTTGATGGGAACCCAACTATTGGCCATCATGCTGCCTATGACACCAGACCATTGTACATAGGAGGAACTAGTCTGCGTCGCGTACTTGGTTCACCAAGAACAAAAAATCTTGGTCAGCGTCATGGAATCGTAGAGGACTCTAATGTTTAAAAAATTAATTTCGGATATATTGTGGGAACAACTCCGTGACGCAGTCTTTTTTTCAAGCGAAAAATCTGAAATTTTAAGTCAAGTATTACTTTACTAAAAATTCAAATTAAGTGACTGGTATTTTGGGTATATTAGGGGAGGTTTATATATTTATATTAAATTACTTTTTCACCACATTTACCCAACCAAATAAAAACCCAAAATTGTAATCCAAATCACTCCCACTTCTCTCTAATTTCTCTCTACTCAATCTCCATTGAAGAAGCATTGAAGCTTGAAGAAAAGACCAAATCCCAAAGTTTTATACTCAAATTGGTGGATAAATTTTTGGATAAGGTATGGTTTATTTAAATGTTTGGATTTCTTTTCCCAAGAGGTCCCTTCAAAGGTGTTTTCAAACTCCCCAAAACTAGGGTTTTTCTCTACGGATGGGTCTTCTTTGAAAATGAAGTTAAGAATCAATTTTGATGAATTATGGTCAATTAATGTTTTTTAAGCATATATTGATGGTGATTTATTTTTATTAACTCAAAATTTCTATATATCCAAGATCTTCCCTAATTTCATGAAAACCTTTAATTGATATGGTGAATTGTGAAGATCATAAATATGTTATTTGACTATATTTATGTAAATTATGTAATTTCTTCTTGAATTACATTGTTTTATGTATTGGTTATGGATTTATGGGTGAGTAAAGTATGAAGTGCCATGAAAGGGCAAGAAGGTATAATTGTTGTCACTTTCTTGAACTAAATTATGTTAAATGAATTACTTAGATAGTAATTATGTTGTAGCTAATGTGTGGTTGTGGTGTTGATGACAAGGTTCCCTCATAATTAACTCTATACTCTTGAATTAGATATGAAGTATGAATGTATGTTATGCTAGGTTGGTTGTATGATTGAAAGGTAGTTCTCATAATTATAATGAATTGTTTAAATAAAAGGTTTATTCACTTGCTACTGTTTCTAAAGTTAAAGGATTATTCTCACTTACGATCACCTATTATCTATTATGATGAGATTTTTACATAAGGGTATAGTGGAGTCTAATGTGAACCTAATTGATGGGTAAGGATGATTACTAAAGGAAATAGATGTTTAGCACCGAAAGGGAATGTAAATGAGATGGGGGTTTCACGTTCAGTAAGTACAGATTGCAAATGTATGTGTTGTCTCATGAGGTTGAAAACCCCACATTTAGCAATCTAGGGTTTCTGCTAACAATATCCTTGACCCTTAACTATGTGCCCACTTAGGACTCTAGCTTAATGGATCCACCTAGGTAGCTATGTACTAAAGGTTACACCTTAGGTAAGTGTTAACCCTCTATTTTCGGTGTGAGAGTAGAATAACAGATTTCATGTAGCTCAAATGGTCTAACATCGGTTATTTCAACCTCTTTCCTTAATGTAAATGTAAATGAATAAAAAAAAGTGTATTACTCTCATTAAGTCTTTTCTTGAGGGATTTCTACATAATGTGAGGAAGGATATATGACTTCTCCTTCAAAATGAATTTGTGGTACCCTAAGGGATTGTCCTTGTAGTGTTCTTTTATGATTATGTTGATTACGACTCATATATGTTAACTTATGTATGATCTTTATTGATATAGCAAGTTATGATGAAATAGGAGATTTATGAAGGTGTGCATGAAGTAGCTTGTTTAAATGTGATACTTAGCTTTTAATAGGGTTATGGGGTTCTATTCTTTTCATTGCACAAGTATTGCTTGGGTTGTCTACTTGTTGGGTTTACATCATGTTGTGTTGGCTTATAATGATTACTATATGTGAATATTGTATTTACTTAGGAACAAGAATATTTTGACTAAAATATCCTTTTATACAAGCATTGATTATTAATGTGCATAAGAGCCATACTTAGTGAATGTGATGTACTAACCCATATTTTCTTCCCTTTTTCCCAACAATGTAGGTTCGAGACATTGAGAAATCAAGGTCGCTTTTCGGATACTTAGAATTTGCGTCTCCAAGTTTGTGAGTCCTCATGTCCAAGGACAAGACTCTTATTATCTATCTTATAGTTCTTTGATTATATTGGAGACAATATTGTATTTCCTAATTCTCGACTTTTTTTTGATGTAAGGGTTAAGTCCAAAATATCTACAATCCTATCTTTATATGGTGTTAATTGAAAAGTTTAGATTCTTTTTCCATATATGAAGCGAGTTGAACTTCCAAAATAAAAGTTTTAAATTTTCCGNCATTTTTGATATATGCTAAAAACAATAAGAAATCATCTAAAAAGTATGACCATTTCTACCCATGTTGGATACANGCATTTTTATTTTATGATACTTGCTATGACGAATGCTAAGGGATTGTCTAAATCCTCTTCGAGGATGAAGACGTCGGCAACATCTAGGAGGTGCTGCCCGATCGTAACAAACTTGGTATCAGACCATAAGGTTAACAATATTGTAGGATTAATGTCACAAAATACCACGTCAAGTAGAACCTTGTTCATGGGTGTAAAGTGCACCACACTTATGAATAAGAGGCGATAAGATTCTTAGGAAGTTTCACTCTTTTTACATTCCCTAGTCATGCCTAAGAGTCCTAACTCTATCTCGTCCTTTCTTCTAATCCTTTTCTTGTGCATAAATAAGAAATGAATACAAGAAGTAGTAATGCTTAAAGGGCCAATTAGGAGAATGTTCATGAGGTATTTCCCTCTAAAGCTCCTCAAAACCCTCAAGTTCTTATTAAAAAAGGGGGTATGTTAATGATGAGTTAAGGGCGACTATTTATAGCTTGACTCAAGTGTCATCCACTCAAGTTGATAGGAATACTAGGGTGCAAGTGAACCCCAATGCTAGCACTACTTGTTCAAGTATTAGGGATTTCACAAGGATGAATTCCCCTACTTTCTTTGACTCCGAAGTGGAGGAGGACCGGCAAGGGTTCATTGATCAAGTGTTCAAGGTGCTAGAGGCTATGGGTGTATCTTCTCAAGAAAAGGTGGGTCTAGCCGCCTATCAACTCAAAGATGTGGCTCAAGTTTGGTATGAACAATAGAAGAAGGAGAAGCCCGTTGGAGAAGGTCTGGTAAGTTGGGATTCCTTCAAGACGACTTTCCTTGTTAGGTTCTTTCCCTTGGAATTAAGGGAGAGAAGAATGTAAAGAATTCATCGATTTTCATCAAGAGGGTATGAGTGTAAAGCACTATAGCCTAAAATTAACTCAATTATCAAAACATTCTCCTACTATGGTGGCGGATTCTAGGGCCAAGATGAAAAAATTTGTCATGGGGATATTAAACATTGTGGTTATTGATTGTAGGTTAGCTATGTTGGTTTCTACTCTTCTTATGCTTCATGACAAAAAAATTGAGGAGAAAAAGCTTCAGCAAGTTTGTAGGGAATTGAAGAGGACAAGGGTCGAAGATGGAACTCTTCCAAGACTAGATTTGATGTTCAATATAAGTCAAGGTTCAAGAAAGGTTTACCTACCAAGGTACTCCTAACACTCCAAAAAATAAATTTAAAACGTCTATCCTCAAGTATCAAGAGGGAAAATGTGGTAGTCCTTATGTTTAGAAGCTTATTTGTTCCATATGTTGTAGAAAACTTGAAGGCAAGCGTCTAGTTGGCACGGTAAATTGCTATGGTTCTGGTAAGAGTGGCCAGATGAAGAGGGACTGTCCTATGATGAAGGCTCAAGGAAGAGAAAATGCTCAAGAACAAGCAAGTGCTCCCAATCCCGATGCTCCTAAGAAGAATCACTTCTATGCTCTCCAATCCCGAGGTGATCAAGAGAGCTCCCCAGTGTTGTTACCAGTATGTTAAAAGTATGTTCAATTAATAATTATGCATTTTTAGATCGCGGTGTCACTTTATCTTTTGTACATACTTTAATGGCCATAAAATTTAATATGATTACCGATGTCTTATATGAATTCTTTTCGGTTTCTATCTAGGTTGGTGATTCCGTAGTTGCTGAAAGAGTTTATAGGGGTTGTCCCATTTCATTGCCTAATAGGTAGATTAAGTAGAACTTGAAATGTTGGAATTTGATATTATTTTAGGGTTGAATTTGCTACATGTTTTTTTTTCTTTCATTGATTATAGAACTATGGTAGTAAAGTTTCAATTTCCTAACAAACCCATTTTAGAATGGAAGGGGGGAATCTTACCTCCAAAAAGTCAAATTGTTCCATGTCTTAAATCATGTAAGTTGATTTCTAAGAGATGTCTCTATCATGTTATGAAAGTTAAGGATCTTCAGTTTAAGTCACCTCCACTAGAGTTGGTCCCCGTAATGAAGGATTTTTAGGAAGTCTTTCCCGATAACTTATCCAAAATACCTCTCGAAGGGGAAATATATTTCAGTATTGACTTATTGTCAGATACAAAACCCATCTCATTCCCTCCTTACCGAATGGTCCCGGCCGAGTTGAAGGATTTAAGGTCTCAACTGAAGGATTCGGTAGATAAGGGTTTTATCAAATCAACCATATTTCCATGGGGTGCTATGGTATTATTTGTAAAATAGAAAGATGGGTCTCTTCGGATGTGTATTGACTACTTGCAATTGAACAAGGTCACTATTGAGAATAAGTATCTAATACCTAGGACTGTTGATTTTTTTGATCAACTCCAAGGAGAGAGTAACTTTTCAAAAATTTACTTAAGGTCAGACTATCACCAACTTAGGGTAAGGGGTGTCGATATTCCAAAAATTTCTTTCCACACTAGATATGGTCATTTGAATTTTTGGTTATGTCTTTTGGTATTACAAATGCCCCGGCGCTTCCATGGACATCATGAATCGAGTTTTTTGAGATTATCTTGATTTGTTTGTGATTATTTTCATTGAGGACATCTTGGTATACTTTAAGAGTGAGAATCATCATATGAACCATTTGAGGATATTTTTGCAAGTCATCAAGGAAAACATACTATTTTGCAAATTTAGTAAAAGTGAACATTTGTTGAGGTTGGTTGCATTTCTTGGTCAAATAGTTTAAAGTGAAGGCGTGGAGGTTGATCCGAGAAAGATGGATACGGTCAAAATTTGGCCTTGACCTTTTATTTCTATTGACATTCGAAGCTTTTTGTGTTTATTCAGATACTATAGGAGATTTGCTGAGGGATTTTCATCTATCACATCTCCATTGACGCCCTTGAGCCAAAAGAAGACCAAGTTTGAATGGTCAGAATCATGTGAAAAGAGCTTACAATTAATGAAAGATGAACTCACTTCAACTCTAGTGTTAACCTTACCAAAGGGTACCGAATGGTTTGTGTTGTTTATTGATGCATCTCGAATAGGCTTGGGTTGTGTCCTCATGAAGCATGGTAAGGTAATAGTATATGCCTATATACAACTCATGGTTCATGCGAAGAACTACCCAACTCATGACTTTGAACTAGTAGTCGTAGTGTTTTGTTTGAAGATTTGGATACACTATCTCTATGGGGTACATGTTGATGCATTTACCGATCAAAAGATCCTCCAATACGTGTTCAATAAAAAAGATGTGAATTTGAACCAATAAAGATGGTAAGAGATTTTAAAAGATTACGCTATGAGTGTCCTATGCCACCCCAGGAATGGCAATGTGGTTGTGGATGCCTTCAGTCATGTACCGATGGGTAGTGTGTCATATGTTGAAGAAGAGAAAGGGAGTTAGCCCGTGATATGCATAGGCGAGACCGATTGGGTGTTCGACAAGAAGATTCTCCAAAAGGGGGTGTCATAATTCTTTATAATTCCGAGTCATCTGTTATGGTTGATGTGAAGTCTAAACAACACCTTGAACCTATATTGATGGAATTAAAAGAGTTGGGTCTCAGTAAATCTTTAGCAACTTTCTCTCAAGGATAAGATGGGGTGCTTAGGAACCAATTAAGGTTATGTGTACCGGATGTAGATGGCCTAAGGCAAATAATCTTAAAGGAAGCCCATGGGTCTTGGTATTCCATCCATCCAAGGGCCACCAAAATGTACAATGAATTATGTGAGATTTATTGGTGGAACGGAATGAAAAAGGACATAGCAAACTTTGTGTCTATATGGTAAACTTGCAACCAAGTCAAGGACGAGCATCAAGGACTGAGAGGCCTAACTATAGATATTGATATCACTACTTGGAAGTGGGAAGATGTAAAAATGGACTTCGTAGTAGGTTTTCTTCGCACCCCTAGGCAACAAGATTCCGTATGGGTTATTGTGGATAGGTTGACAAAATCAGCATAATTCCTTCCCGTTTAAGTCTCTTTTTTGGCGTAAGAGTATGCTAGATTGTAAATTAAGGTGATCGTAAGTTTTCATGGGTCCTATTTGTCGATCATTTCAGATAGAGGTGCCCAATTCACTTCTTACATTTGGAGGTCATTCCGAAGTTGGCTTGGTACTCAAGCTGCATTTCACCCCCAAATTGATGGTCAAGCGAAATGCACCATCAAAACCCTAAAAGATATATTGAGAGTGTGTGTCATTGACTTAAAAGGTAATTGGGATGAACACCTACCTTTGGTAGAATTCTCCTACAACAATATATGATTTGAGTATTTCTATGACATTTGAAGCTCTTATGGTAGGAGGTGTCAGTGTCCTGTTGGGTGGTCAAGGTTGGTGAATTTGCATTTCTTGGTCCCGCAGTAGTCTAGGAGACCACGCAAAAAGCTTGAATGATAAGAGATAGGTTAAGAACAACCTATTGTTTGCAAAAGTCTTATGCCGACAATAGAGGAAGGGACCTCGAGTTCGCAGTAGGTGATTGGCTATACTTGAAGATTTAACCTGTGAAAGGAGTGATGAGGTTCTTTAAGAAGAGGAAACTTAGTCCACCGTATGTGGGCCTTATGAAATTGTGAAACAAGTCGGGAAAAGTTCTTATGAGTTGAAATTACCAAATGAATTGGTCCCTGTGCACCCAGTGTTTCATGTTTCTATGCTCAATAAATGTATTGGTTACCTAGTGTCTATTCTCCCGTTAAAAGGTTTAGGGGTGCAGGAGAACGTTGCTTATGAAGAGGTTCCGGTTGATATCTTAGATCATCAAGTCAAGAGATTGAGTAATAAAGAGGTTACCTCCATAAAAGTCCTATGCAGAAACACTCTAGTTGAGGGTGCAACATGGGCGTCGAGGCCGACATGAAGTCCCTCTATCCTCATCTCTTTCCTCCCACTCCTAGAAAAGGTTGGGGTTAGTAGTTCTTCTAGTTTTATATAAATTGAGAGTCATAATTTTTGGTGACCATGATATGAATTCCTTGTATGTGCATACCCTTGTACAAATTCATGCTTATATAGAGTTCCCATGAATTATGTTCTCATGGTAAACTTGCACTTATATGTAGTGTGCAATACTGTACGCATGAGAGTTATATTGTGCATTCTTGGTGTAGTCTTGAGATGAAATTTTCATGTAACTCTTTGATCTCATATGTATATGGAGAAGGTAGTTCCTCCTTATATGTTGTGAAATGGTGATCTTTTAATGTATGATGAATTATGGATAAAATTCTTATGTTTTAATGCTATATATTGTGTTGAAAGGAATTGAGAATTCCTCCTATAAGCTGTGACTCATTATAATATTGTTGGTGTTGAGATGCTAGTATTAGTCTGTTTATTGTCCCTATAAGAGGTAGTGTGCTATATTGTACGCATGAGAGTTGTATTGTGCATTCTTGGTGTAGTCTTGAGATGAAATTTGCATGTAGCTCTTTGATGTTCATATTGAGATCATATGTAAATGGAGAAGGTAGTTCCTCCTTATATGATGTGAAATGGTGATCTTTTAATATATGATGAATTATGGATTAAATTCCTATGTTTTTATGCTATTATATTGTGTTGAAAGGAGTTGAGAATTCCTCCTATGAGTTGTCACTCATTATGATATTGTTGTTGTTAAGCTGCTAGTATTAGTCTCTTTGTTGTCCCTATAAGAGGTTTAAAGCATCATTCGGGGACTAATATTCCTATGGGGGGGGAGGGATATTTTAACACCCCAAAAATTCCATGACCCATACTAGAGAGACTCACCTATTTAATAATGACTAAAACGACGTTTTCAAAGCTACAATAATGTAATAAACATAATTCAGAAGTATTTGAACCTAAACATCAAGGGACGACCATGACGCCTTGAAACTAGTGAAATTGAATTAGTAAACACCCTTAGGTTTTGTAAAGGTATGGCAGTGTCATATGAAGTCTTAAACTTGTAAAAATACTTTAAATAGGTAAAATAATATATATATGATCAAATCGTCTAGGTCCGAATCCCAAGGACCACCTTAGGGGTCCTTGAGGAATGCCCAACTATTGGCTAACAAGCTGCATAAGGCACTAGGTCATTGCACGTGAGAGGAACAAGTCCGCGTCACAGACTTGGTTAACCAAGAATAAAAAATCTTGTTCACCATTACGGACATGTCCAGAATCTACTGTCTCAAAAATTAATTTTGGAAATCTTGTGGGAACAGCTTAGTGACGCGGATTTGTTTTCCGACTATAATTCTGAAATTTGACATCAAGTTTGACTTCACTAAAAATTCAAATTAAGTGACGGGTCTTTTAGGTATTTTAAGGGAGGGTTATATATTGATTCTGAATCAGATATCACCATATTTACTCACCCAAATCAAAACCCCAAATTGAATCCAAGTCACTCTCACTTCTCTCTAAATTCCCTCTCTACTGAACCTCTATTGAAGAAGCATTGAAACTTGAAGAAGACAAAATCCATAAGTTTTCTACTCATATTGGTGGCTAAAGTCTTATTTAAGGTATGGTTTAAGTATGAAATCCCATGTAAAGGAAAAAAGGTATGAATGTTGGCTTTTTCATGAATTCAATTATATTAGATGAATTACTATGATAGTAATGATATTTTAGCTAATGTGTGGTTGTGGTGTTAATGATAAGGTTCTCTCATCCTTAACCCTATACTCTTTAATTATCTACGAAGTATGAATGTATGTTATGTTAGGTTTGTTATATGATTGAAAGTTAGTTCTCATGATTATAATCAATTGTTTAATTGAAAGGGTTACTCACTTGCTTGTGTTTCTAAAGTGAAAGGATTGTTATCAGTTTTGATCCCCTATGAGTTATTATGATGATTGTTTATACAAGGTCTAGTAGAGGCTAATTTGAACCTAATTAATGACTAAGGATAATTACTAAATGGAATAGATGCTTATCGCTGAAAGGGCATGTAAATGAGATGGTGTGTTTTACGTTTAGTAAGTCAGACTCCCTACATGGGTTTTCTCATGTTTAGCAAGTCCGAATTCCATATGTATGTGGCATCTCATGATATGGAAAACCCCACGTTTAGCAAATTAGGGTTTCTAGTAAAAATCTTGTTGACCCTTAACTATGTGCCCACATAGGACTCTAGCTTAGTGGATCAAGCTATATAACTATGTATGAAAAGTTACACCATAGGCTAGTGTTAACCATCTCTTTTCGGTGTGGGAGTAGAACACCAGATTCCATGTAGCTCACATGTTCTAATGTCGGTTATTGCAACCTCTTTCCCTAATGTAAAAGTAAATGAATAAAAGAAGTGTATGGACTTTAATTAGGGCTTTTGTTGAGGGGTTTTATATAGAATGAGGGAGGGTATGAGACTTCTCTTACACATTGCACTTGTGGGATCCTAAGGATAGTCCTAAGAGTATTCTTTTTATTATGTTTATTATGACTCATGTATGTTAAGCTATGCATAATCGTTATTGATGTAGCAAGTCATAATAAAATATTAGATTTATGAAGGTATGCAGGAAGTAGCTTGTGTAAATTTGATACTGAGATTTGAATAGGGTTATGGGTTCTATTCTTTGCATTGCACAAGTATTGCTTGGGTTGTCTACATGTTGAGTTGGCAAATAATTCTTACGTTATGTGTATAATGTATTTACTTGGTAAAAAACATGTTTTGACTAAAAGATCCTTTATGCATGCATTGATGATTCTTACGAATAGGAGCCATACTTAATACGTGTGATGTATTAACCCATATTTTCTTCCCTTTTTCCCAACAATGTAGGTTCGGTCCATTGAGGAATGGAGTTCGCTTTTCAAGGATACTTGGAACTTGCTTCTCCATGTTTGTTAGTCCTCATGTCCGAGGACAACACTCTTATAATCTAGCTTTTAGTTCTTTGCTTATGTTTGAGACAATATTGTATTTCTTAATTGTGGAATCTTTGTAGATGTAAAAGCAAAGTCCCAAATTTCTATATTCCTATGTTTAGATGGTGTAAAGTGACAAGTTTAGATTATATTTTAATATATGAAGTGAAGTTGAACTTTCAAAGTAAAAGTTTAAAATTTTCCGCATTTTTATTTTAAGATACATGCTATAACGAATGCTAAGAATTTGTTTAAGTCCTTTTAAAGGACAAAGATGCTAATAACGTCTAGGGGTGCTCCCAGGTCGTTAGAGGTTCTAAGGTCATAATGTATACTTACCATTCTACATTGAGGTATCTAATGAGGAAAAATAATACAAAACCGAGGTTGATTAGATGGGTGGTTTTGCTACGAGAGTTCAAGTTTGAGCTAAATGATAGAATAGGGAAAGAAAACCAGGTTACCAATTATTTTACCAAATTAGAGGAAGAGGATATGAATAAGTTTTAGGATGGTGTTGAGATTAATGATGCATTACCTGATGAACAAGTATTGGATTCTTCTCACCATCTTATCTTTTGGTTCATTGATTTTAGCAATTACTTGGAAAATGATTTGGTTCCTTCTGAATTGTCTTTCTACCAACGATAAAATATAATTCTTATGTGAAGAAATTCTTTTGGGATGAGCTTTACCTATTTAGTATTTGTACAATGGGATTATTCTACATTGTGTGACTAAGCTAGAGATAATGAGAATACTTGAGGCGTGTCATTCATCGTCTATTAGTAGGTACTATTGTGGTATTTGGACTGCTCATAATTATAGAGTGGGTTAAAACTCTCCTAACATCTACCAAGATGGTCACAAATTCGCTCAATCAATTTGTGACCAGTGCCAAATAGAAGGAAGCATTTCAAAGAAGCAAGAGCTCCATATGAATCTGATAGGTGATTGAGTTATTTGATTTCTAGGGCCTTGACTTCGTGAGTCAATTTATAAGTAGGTAGAATGTACTCATATGACTATGGTCCCCATCGATGGTCCATTGGTCTATGCACGCACAGAGGATGGCGTTCCTAAATCCCAAATAAGTTCTAGTTTCTCGAAGTGTCGGAGTAACCTACGGACTAGACATACAGACTGTTAATGAGATATTGTGGATCTAACCTAGGGTTTCTGCCTTACCCGATCTGGATCCTTTTTTGATAGTAAAAAAAACATTTCATTTTAAAATCCCCCATTCCATATTTCCCTCCCAACCAATTTTTAAACTTTCATATACCATTTTTCTCCCTCTAATTATCCACAAATTTATTTCTTCCTAATCTACATTTTCCATCCCATCTCCAATATCTCCCACTTTCTCTCCCAAAATCTTTCCCTTTTTTCCCCAATTGATTCCGCAAAAGTAAACAATTTCACCCTAACTTTGAGTTCAACGTTCATGTTCTAATCATGAAATCACGATGTTGGATCTTAACCTTGGGTCGTTAATCTCCTAGTTGAATGGTGTATTGTAGTTATAAACACTATTGGAATGATAGTTTTAGTGTGTTACGAATTAAAACCAAATAAATTGGTTAATAAATTTAAAAAAGTTTTGACTTAGGATTGTTGAATGGTTTTGTGTAAATGTGAATAAAATTGACTAATCACAACCTAAAGGATGATGAACTACAAAAATATATGCTCAAATGCATGTGTAGGCCTATTTTTATTATGTGTTTGTTAAAATATGGCACTAAGTGTATTGAAAATACGAATTCCGGCACAGAACTGACCACATCTTCAACCCACAGACCGTTGGTCGAGGTCTGTGGACAAGTGGCACATAAAAAATTACTTACTACAATCTATCGTTTGATTGAAATACTGATTTGCATATCCCTGGTTCCACCATATAAGACCTAAATTGGGAACTCTAACCTATGGAGGGGATCCACATATTGTCTTTCCATCAATTGACCATTGGAACCCATCGTGGGTCAACAGTTCAACTATTATCCAGAAATATTTTTTAGTTTTTTTTGGGTCTAATTCTTGTTATAAATTTATTCCATGACTGTTATTGTTTTGTTTTAGTACTAAAAAGTCTGCCACGTGTACCATGTGTCCAAAACAAGCTCTGAACTACGCATGAGAGGCTTAGTACAAATCAGTCGCTCCTTCCTGATGTATTATTGAAGAGGACAGTGACACCGAGTATACTCCACCTTCCATGTGGTCCTCCAAGTGCCTCCAATCCCCCCGCATAACTAGGAAAAGATCCCAATAGATTAGCTTCAATAGGTCACTTCCCCCAGTCTGACGAGGAGGACATATAGATCGGAGAAAGGACTAGCTCTGAGTCGTAGTATGGATCTGGTTTTAGCGGCTACACTGCTTTTTCAAAGCACAGATGACAACCCAATAACTACCAGAGTTGAGTCTTCTACCAAGGTTGATGCGACGGACATATGGTGTTTCCCTAGACATTATTAGATTTATGGGAACAACACGACGTTCAATGAACACAAGATGATAGCCAGGATTGTGAATGAGGAGCGTAGGGTCCTTAATGTTAGCCTCCACACTGCACCATCTATTGGGAGTTCTTTGGGAGAAACTTATGCGGGTGAATTGCACAGCGCCTCGGGAAAAATAGCGAGGATATAGCCAATTTCTATTCCTTTTATGCTACCACCATCAGATATTCCCTCTCTAGATGGGTTAAGCCCATAACTCACCTTCCACTTCTTTCCATAATAATGTGGGATTCACAGTCGACATCTCTGAGGTCACGATTTATATATGGCCTATCCCATACTCTACATATGAATACATTAGAGTTCGATAACAAGATACACATCATTATGAGCGGGGCATTTTAGAGGGATGCCGAGTAAAGAGAGACACTATTGATGTGTATAAGCGCTCACATTACCTATGATGGAGATAGATTTGAGTGGTTACAGACTCCAAGCATGGGAATTAGGAAAGCATCATTGAAATTCATTGTTAAGTTCTTCTAGATGTTGGTTCATAATAGATTGTCCCCAACTCACGCTGACAATGTGGCTACTCGGACTGGGCAGTGATGCTAGCAGCAATGTTGGCAAGTTTGGAGTTTGACTTTGACCGCATCCTAATTGCGGATATTCATAAGAGGGCCTTTATGGACACCACCACCTATCCCTCCTCGTACCTTATTTTTCAGTTATGAATGGATGCTTCTATGCTTGTTTGGCATTGTGACCAGTTACTTGAGACAATGAAGACTATGGAAATCGGCCTCATTACGAATGATGTGGTATTAGGTACACCTTGACAGGACATAGAGGTTAAAGTATCACCTTTGGGTGATGATCTTGTTGGGTGATGTGGAGCAGATGCAGGCTGATGCCACTACCATTCCACCCCTACAGCCGATGCCAGGATCCACTATTTTTGGCCATTAATCAAACACTAGGTCCTCTTGATCCGCTTCCTCTTCAGGGTCAACTACAGTGCATTTAGACTAAACCTTTTTTACAACTATGATGGCCCCTCTGCTTCAGCACACGAGGTCGTGGATGCAACGATTAATAGAGAAGTCCAAGGCAAGGATGTACAGTTGATGGACCAAAATATTTAGGCCGTTCATAAGCACTTGGATTCTTTCGAGTTGAGATTCCTAGGGAGGACGACCCAAACTATTGATTTGTCCATCTTCTAAACAGATTTGGACAGCTTTCGTGCTAATGTTGATACCATCCTAGACATTGTTGAGACTAAACCACAGGATACCCCTACAGAGGATGAGGATGAGTTGCTAATGAGTGTCTTGTTTGGAGATGCTATTCGACCACAAGATTTTTCCCGTCCTACTAGGATGTGCCACAACTCTGACGGCTCTACTAATGGCAAGGAGACTCGGAGATTGAAGAACAAGGAGCAGCAGAAGCTTGAAGAGGTTCGGAGGGCATCCATACTTGAAGAAGAGATGATACAATAGTGGGTCCGAGAGATAGGAGTTGACCCATCTGGCAGTTTAAGCACTACTGAGGGTGCTACCTTTGTTGGTGAAGTTCTACTGATCGAGTCTCTAGTGTAGATCCATTGGACTCCGGGAAAATTAACCCACCCGCTTCTTTAGAGGTATTCAGCCTATTTGCGCCATATGTTTGCTTTACCATATGCTTTATTTTTTATTTTTGTTCGTTGAGGGAAATTACAACTTCTTTTATTGGGGGTGGGGTAACTGGATCAATAGTGATAAGGTGAAGTTTGAGTAATCGAAATCATAATCCTCCTTTGGGTTTTTCTTGCAGGTGTTATTTTCTCCATATGATTATTTACTTTTATGTGGAACCATTATGTATATGAATGTATGTGTAGAAGTAAGAAAAAAAATGAAAGAATGACGGCTTAAAGAGCATGAAGTTGACAACCATCTAAAAGTTTTTAAATGTGCTAGATCTATAGGCTTGATGAATTGAATGTTTTGGATCTCAATATGACATCATAAGGAACAGATTTGACCTCATGACTAAAATTAAAAATGAAATAGGTAATCTAATAATGTGATAATGAAACAATGTGCCAAATGCGTGTGAAAAAAGTATGAATGTTCATACTATATGTTTCAATCTACAACTTGCCCCGTTCGTTTTGTTAAGATAATCTAGGCTAGAAACTAAGAATTGATCATAGTCCCTTTTCTAATTATTTCATTCAAGCCTAAAAGAATCCAACAAAATATACAAATGTTTCCTTTGATCCAAATGTTTGAGCCTAATGTAGACCACTTCTTTCAATCAAACTCACTCACCTTCCCTAAAATTATTTTTTTGGCCCTGGTCCCTCCTTGGATATGTGCACCTTGACATAGGAAAAAAGCGTAATTTGAGGGTGTCTAATTCAAAAGGGTTTGAAAAGAGTTTTGTGTGGAAGAAAAAATAAGAAAAGCAAAGATGTGACTGAAATCAAAAAGAAAAAAGCTGGAAGATAAAAGTTTTGTCGGAAAAAAAAGAAAGATTAAGTAAAAGAAAAAGAATAAAAGTGAAATATATGATCTATAAAGTCAAGAGTTGCATCGGTGTTGAAAAGAGTCAAGGGAAAGAGTTGAAAATAAAAAAGATGTCAAGAATTGGTTGAGAAAAGAGGTAAAAATCCAATTAAATGTCAAGGAGGGAAGAAAGTAATTAAAAGGTGACAGAATATATCCAAAGTTACCCTGAACCTACGTTACAAGATAAGGAAGTCGTATAGTGATCCTAGTGACTAGTTTGGAGAATCTATGTAGTGAAAATAAGGGCACCTACGGTATTGAGCACCAATTGTACTTGAAGTCACTTCTGAGCGTAAAAAATTCATATATATTGTGTATAAAAAGGATTTGTTTTCAAGTGAGTACACTAGTTACATTGTTGGAGAATTGGTATTTTGGTGATTTTTAAAAGTGTATGGTGTGGTGTCGATTGGTCAAACTATGTCATGTTCTGATCCGCATGAGTTATCTTGATCAAATGATTTGCACTGGCGTGTTGGAATTGATTTGTAAAGCCATATGATTGCTTGATGTTTTAATATCTACTTCTATATAAGTGTTGTTTAGTGTTTTAGTGTGTCATTTGAGACAAACAACACGTTTAAGTTTAGGGTATTGATATACCGGGAGTTTACGGTATTTTCTATGAGTTCATTAGAGTTTATGTGCCTCTAGGTCTATGTTGTATAAGAATTAATGCTTTGTGTATAATGTTTGCAAGAAATAGACTTGGATGTGGTTTATGAAGACGTGAGCTGAAAAGTTAAGAAGTGGTGATCAATGGAGCCACCCGTTCTGGTATGATGAGATGAGTTTCAATAATCAGTTAACGAAGTACCAGGTTGGACCGTAGACCAGTCCACAGATTGTGGGTGAGGCATCACAAGTGGAACATTCAGAAAGTCTGAGACAAAGGGTTTTAGGTTAACACATGTTCTGTCCTACACATTCGTAAAGGAGGATTTGAAACATAAAGGTTCCATTACATGATGAATTTATCCAACTGTTGAGCAACACAAGGGACCCATGGACCGTGGGTCTAAAGGTTTATTTAAACCGTTATTAGAGAGCCTATTTCTTTAATTTGTTTCCTGTTGATTTAGGACTTGTTTCCTATAAATAGGAGTTGTAAACCTCATGTTTGGGGTTAGAGATTATTTTAAGGTTTTATTTTTTTCTGTGTGGAAATAATTTGTAAAATATTAACAATTAACTTTCCGGAATTCGTTTTATGAAACTTTAACTTTCAATTTTAATTGAACATTTCGGGTTTTCATCAATTCTTATTGTAAGTTAATGAATTCTTTTCACCCAATTATAAAATCTGTTCTTTCAAGCATAAAAAGATAAATCCACAACTAGGGTTGTGAGAACCATGAGCAATTAACAAAGTATGAATAATAATGAAGTAACTCTTGAATAGTGTTTATGCATGTACTGTTAGTTATTTCTCTTAGAAGACTTTTTAACGGTCGCAACGTTAGAACCCACCTCGTTCCTACTTTCCATACCATCGAGGTAGTGAATCATAAAAGAATTAGCAATAGAGATTAGTGGATGTTATCTAGTAGTTTTATGTCAATTGGAATGAGGGTAGAAACTAAGTCATACATTGATTTGATGACTAATCTAAGGTAAAACGTAAGGTTTAGTAAGGCATCCACCCGTAACCGAACCAAGGTATGAGGTGAAATTCCCTACATGGAGGACTAAACATGTAGGGATACATAAATTACCAACTTTGCATGTAAAACACTAGGAAAGAATTATTATTATTAGGATAACCACGTTATGAGCCTATGGGGAACACATATGCCCTAGTTTCTTTCTCACATTGATACAACTAAGTTGAATCTTGTATATTGTCATTCAATAATAATGATTTGTTACTTCATCACCCCCCCTCTTAGAAATTCATTGGCTAACCGAATATGATTGACATTTAATTCTAGACCATATTCTTCATGGGATTGACCCTAACCTAGAAGTTGGGTTCTTTATTTGACAATAATCGCTTATAATTAATAAGAATGGTGTAATATGAGTTTATCACATACATGTAATTATCTTTGACTTCTATTTTGTCGTTGATCCCACTCAGTCTAAAAAGGAAAAAAATATTTATGGTGCATTATTGCAAAATAAATGTAGATGTGCTGGGTAGGTAGATACCCTTTTATAATTCTCTATATATTTGTGAAATTGGTTCACTTTTCTTTATCCAGGCCTTTGATTTATCATGTCTTGACCACTAAAACATTTATTTCTTCATCTACTCCTCCATAAGACAACCTCCTCTATGGATCTATTTTGTCCTTTTTGTTTTTAGCAGAAAGCAACATTACTTTCTCTTATAAGATCATTTTTATTTTTTTTATTTACCTAGATACCATTATATATAGATCTAAAATAGAGGATGATGATTGTGATATAGGTGCGGTCGTAAGAAGATGTAATTTTACTAGATCTAACAATGTAGTAGCTCCTAAGTTAGACTTTGAGATTCATCTAACTAACATTTTAAATTCTCTTGATGCACTTTTAGCTCTTGACATGACAATTTTTTATGGCTTTTCTGAAATTTACTCTTTAGATTTCGAAACTACTAACCAGGAAAAACCAGATGCAGTCGTAAGAAGTTGTAATATTAGTATACCTTACAATGATGTAGCTCCTAATTTAGTCTTTAAGACATATAAATAATATTTTGAATTCTTTTGATGCACTTTTAGCTCCTGACATGACTATTTTTAATGGCTTATCTGAAATTCTCTCTTTAAATTTCGACACTGCTCACCGAGAAAAATCAGATGATCAGGTCATGATAAACCATAATGGTAACAAACAATTGTACTAACATCTGATTCAACTATCTCAATATATCCAACAAAGATCTTTCCCTCTATTATAGTGTGTGTGCCACCAACAACTACAACAAAGAATGGATTGATCTACAACAACAACATGACATAGGGGTTAACAGTTATGCTAACTTCTCTTTTTCCATAAAAACTCCTTTGATACAAACTAGAACAAGGTAATCACTCATTTCGTTAATTTTATGTATATATGTTCAAAATTTTAGTTTTAGTACTTTTGATTTGAAATCGGGAAAAAAACAGTCGATAAGGATTACCTACAAATTATTGCAAGAGGAACTCACAAATAATATATGGACATGGAGCAAGTACGGTGAGAAGCATTTCAAAGATTGACCATATCCTAGGTTTGCTCTATTCACCATTTTTTCATGTCATAAAATTTTATGCTCCATTCCGTTCTCTATTTTCATAAGAATAAGTCATAAAATTATTAATGGTATACACACATAAAATATTTGACAAAACCTGATTATTATTATGTGTATATGACATAAGTGGAATTAGTATGAGTGTAGGACATAAAAAAATATGCATAGCAGAGAAAAAATTTGAGAAAATCCCAAGGGACGAGAACATTTTCTTGGTGTCCTATTCCAATGAACATAAACATGATCCACCCATGAACCATAAAACTCATGCTAGTTGCAACAGTAGTTACGAATTCAAGCATCCAAAAGGTATAAACATTGTGCCTTAAACATCAACCTTGAGTGTATCAAACTCTACATCCAAGCGTGTTAGACACTCAAGTGATGTTGCTTCTCCAATTATCATAAGAATGCTAGAACTTGAAATCGGGAGCAAAAATAAAATGATTGTTGCGTATGTGGAGGAAAAATGTGATGGTAAAGAAGTGGTTGACATGAATGAAGATAATCACATGGATTTTGAATAGCTCCAAGGAGTTAGTGCTTCCACCTAATAGTATGAAAATTACAAGAGGAATTGATATTTCTCCCCTCCCTACCAACTCTTTATGTTGACATATGTGGTATTCTATCTTGTTTCTATCAGTGACTTTAGTGTGGGAATTCAAAAATTATAGCTTTGTAATTTTTATGCTTAGCCATTTACATCATAGAAAAATTGACGTTTTTCAGTTGGTTATTTTCTATTGTTCTTCAGTTAAGGAATCTAGTCCTTGTAAGTTGTGGTTAAATTGCTCAAATATTTCTCTCTTTTAGAAATCTTGTTTGACTTAATTTTAAATTAAATTATATAGACTAGTATATTATTGTTGTTCGATTTAAGAAGTTTAACACACACACTAAAATTTAGTTTTTAGTCTTTTGAAACTTACTTTTAGTTTTACGACATTTTCATAAATGAAGATCTCTTGTAAAATGAACATAAAATTATATCTATATGAGATGTAACTAAATGTTTTGATTCAATGCATGTGCCATGAAGAAGAAGGAGGAAGAGGAGGAGGAGGAGGAGGAGGAGGAGGTAAAAGTTTCAAAAAAATTGTCGTTTAAATATTGAGGAAATCCCTGTTTTTATAGCACATAAAGGGTAGTGTATGAAAAGATGTTTATGGTGTATTATCAATAAAAAGTTGCAACCATTTAGAAAAGTCACAACCCTTCAAAGAGGTTAGAACTCAAAGTCATAACTCTTTTAAAAAGTCACAACCCTTCTTAAAAGTCACACCTCTTCATAAAAGTTTCAACCCTATAGAAAAGTCACTATCCTCCGAAAAGGTCACAACTCATCGGAAAAAGTTATAGCTCTTTAAAATATCATAGCAAAAGGTGTAAGCTTGTAATATAACATAATATAAATTAAAAAATATAGTACAATATAAAATATAGAAGATATATTGAATCTGATATTTTAAGTTTTGGGGGTATAATAATAAATAAAAATTTAAGTTACGTAGTTCATTCTATATTAAACTAAATAAAAATAAATGTACCACAAATAAATCTGAAATGGAAGAGAATTTATTAAATCTACTTTAAACTCTTCAAACAATTTGTTGATCAAATTATTTTCTCTAACATTTTGAAATTTTCATAGCTTAAACACCAACTTGTTGTTTACGCAACAGAAAATTATTAAACTGCTTTCAAGTCGAAATTATTGTTGAAGTATATTTATGGCTATGGAAATTAGTAAATATTAATTATCTAAAAAATCTTCTCATTTGAACTTGCGTTATTTCATTCTCTTTGTTGCATCATCCTTGTTGATTTTTGTAATTTACCCAGAAAAAATATTGTAATTGCATAATTGAACCACTCTCAAAATCTTCAATAATAAAATACTTACAGAATTCGTAATTTAAAAGTGTGTGATAACCCCCCCCCCCTCTATTTTAGAGAACAAAGGATAGTATTAAAAGACATTTATTATGCCTTATCAGATAAGTCACAACCATTCAGAAAAATCATAATTTTTTAAAAAATATCATAATTCATGAAAAAAGTCACAACTCTATAATAAAAACAACCCTTCAAGAAAGTTACAACCCATTAATGTGAAAATGGTGTCACCTTTTAATATAATCTAGAACAAATAAATAAATATAATATAGAAAATAGAATATATACTAAATTGAGTGTTTAAAGTTAAGGATATTATATTAATTCAACATTCAAGTTAGGAAGTTCATGCTTTTATGGTAGTACTAAATCAATTTTGACGCATGTGTGTTGCATGTGAATATCGCACCATGTAGCACACTATTTTTAAAAATAATGTGAATATTATTAAATAAAAAAATAAGTAAAAAATAATAAAATAAATAATAAATTATAAGTTCCTTAGAATAGTGGTTGCAATTTTTTATGATTACTACTGAAAGTTAGTTAATCATAAAATCTCTTAGTTACTTCATTAAATTGTAACATCCCGAAAATTTCTAAGTTAACACTCGCACCATTTTTTTTTGTTAATAGGATTGTGCCGAGTCATTATTATTTTTCTTACGGTTTATGGTCAATTCTTGAGTGCTGGATCGATGTTGAATATGAATTAAGGTCATTAGAATCCCCTAGAACAAACTTTAGTTTAAACTGTTCTAACTGATTGAGTTTCAATATGAGATTTTACTTTCATCAACTTAAAACGATCATAAATCTTACCATATAAAGTATTACGTGGACTATGACCTATCAAATTAAAGTGTTTGAGTTCTCTTTCCAATGCCGCCAAGTTTGCTTCATTTCTCTTTTGGAGTTATAAGATATGTCTTTTTGAGTGAAGTCTTCTTTTTAAGGCACCTAAATAATTTTAGAAGTGTAGTTTCTTTTTTCCCATCCGTCCTAATCTTAAGTCACATTTTTCTTCATCCAATTAAAGGTATGGTCAGCGTTAAAATGGTTTTTCACATTTTTTAATACGTAGAGGAATTAGAGTAAGGTTTCAAGAGGAGTAAAGGCTTGGGTTCAGGAGTTGTTCAAGTTTCCACCGATTTCACCAAGAACCTTTCTTCTTTCCAAATATGTAAGGACTGTCACAATGTCAAAAGGTTTTCATACAAATGCTCTATATATCAATTTATTCAAGAAATTATTTTATATGAATGATTTATTCATAGTTCTTGATATTCAGTTCAATTGTTTACCGATGAAGGGTTTGATTCTTTTGTTTTATGAACCGCTGGTAGAGTTATATTTACAAAAGAATTTTATGTAAGTTCTCATGTAATATTATTGGGTTTGAGATCAAGAAGATTTTCGGAGATATGTTTCCCAATTATAAACTAGTTGGGGTCCTAATTTTAGCTTGAAAGTTCATTGGGTTGCTGGGAAGGGGTATCGGGTAGGGTCAGGTAAAGGCGACAGAGCGGGATCCCAGAATTTTACGGCCTGGCTCCATACGCAACAGTGCTCCCCCAATCTGGGGCTGAAGTTTTGTGCCTAGCCTCCCCTGCCAGCAGTCATCAGTGTCGCCTTGACGATCCTTGCTGTGTTTCACTGGATAGTTTTCCCTTCTATGTAATTGCTCCTATAGGATCCATTTACCTTTAAGTATTTCTGCATGTTCTAATCACGTGTACTAATGCATATTCAAAACCAAAGTGAGTTTAAGAGATTTTATTTAGTTGATTTTGAGTACGTGAGTTACTGATACTTTTTAAAATTATATTTTTATTTATTGAATTGTTATATGTTATGCATTAGGATTCCTTAGTTGATTCATTTATGTCTATGTTTCGACATGAACCTCATAAATTTAGTATTGTTGAGATGAGTAGTATCGTTGAGTTTTGAGTTCATGAAATCTGAGTATAGATTTCTTTATATTCCTATTCATATTCTTAGATTGATTCATTTATGTCTATATTTCATCATGAACCATAATTTAAATTGTGACTTTTGAGAATCTTTTAAAGGCAACATTTTTTTTATATGGAGTTTGAGAAAGAGTATAAGGGAATTAAGTAGTTCTCATATATACTTTTTTACATTTAAAAAAGAACTATAATTCATGCTTTATATGACAATTGAGTATGTCATCAATGTATAAGCAGTATGATATCTAGATATGCTATCAATGTGACTTCTCGAGTCATCAATACTCATATCACAACATATTTTTGGTTTAAACTCAATTTTTTTGAAAGTAAAGCAGAGTTGATGTCACGCCCTGAGCCTAGATCCTGGGCGGGACTAGCACTCTAGAACCATTATTGACCCCAACCGAACCCTAGGACTAACTTTATTACGCAACAGAAGAGTTAAACAAAGGAAATATAACTCATGCAATAACTTAAGAAATAACAACTAAGAAAAAAGGGCAACTCAAGATTTAAATGTATACAACAAAAATGAATAAGACTAAAGAACTATAACTATCTGTCTATGATGTCTCTAAAACAAAGAAGGATGCCGTGACAAGACCCTCGATCATTCTAACAACTTAAAACTACGAAGGAATGTGTAAGAAGCCCTTTGGAAAGCAATGAGGCTCACCAACCAACTCTGAGTGTTCAATTTAATCAATGAGGCGTTGGATGTTGATTCTGGTTAGCTGTGTCAGCATCATAAGACGATGAAGACCAAGTTTCATCACTATATTGGATGTACGAGTATCCGAATTGGAATGCTAAACATAATATAGGCTTGAAAAGAATCTAAAAGAGACATTTTCCTTGGGTTTTCTCAACTCATGGATAACTCAACTAAATTTAAAGCAATAAAACACATGCAATATATAGAAAACTTTTAAAACAATAGAGAGTAACTTAGTTGATTGAAGAAAATGTGATAAAAAAATTCAACTTTACTCATATACTAAACTAATATAGTTTCTTTTGGAGACTCTATAACCGACAACCACCACTATGATCCTAAGTGGTAATACAACGTCTAACCCACGCTGCAAGAACTGTCCTATACTTTGCCGACATATAGAATGCCTTAACTAAGTGCATTTACTAGTCTATTGATACGCTCAAACTTACTTCTCAAATAAGAAGTAAAGCGGTCGTGTCAAGTAAATAACCCAACTAGTGAGGTTTGGATTGTTCCCACGAGGAAAATAGTCTAGACTTAACTTCAATCTATTATTACTTTTGTTTAGTCAATTACTTCCTTGGAATGTAAAAACAATAAAAGGGGGGGTTCTATTTCTAAATGAATGAAAATAAATACCTAAATTGAAAGAGACACTTAACAGCTTTGAATGTTGGATTTTAATCAATTAATCAATGAAACTAGGGCTTACGTGTTCCCCACATGTTCATAACTTGATAATTCTAACTATAACAATTCTTTCCTAGTATATTGTATGCAAAGTGATAAGTTATGTATTTCTAAATCCTTGGTCCGGCATCTAGAAAATCTCACTCCGCACCTTTGTCCGGCTACGTGTGTTCTATCCTAACCTTTATCTTTACCTCATATTAAGCATCGTATTCGATATTTGACTATGTTATTACCTCATACCAATCAATACTAGCCTATTAGATAGTATACACTAAATCTATGTTGATAATTCTTTTCCTATTATCTACCTCCTTGGTCCGGCAAGTAGCATTAAGGCGAGTTCTAACGTTGGCCATCCGTTAAAAAGACTTCTAAGCGAAAGAATTATTAATACATGCAAGACACTATTCTAGAATCGTTATTTTAGTTAGGTTTTATCTCATTATTTGCCTATGGTTCCCACAACCCTAGTTATGGAGTTTAGTTACTCATAGTCATAATCACAATATTCAAATATATTAAATAAGAATTCATGTACTTACTTCAATGAGAAAGAGTAAAATCCGAAAGTTTGCTTGATTAATCACCAATAATCACTTGCAAGAATCTCAAATAAATCAACAATCTCTTAAAAAGTCTAATGATTCTCAAAAGTCTAACAGTACAGTGTCTACTAATATGATGTCTAACAATACGGAGTCTAACCTCAAAAATGAGGTCTTTCGAACTATCTATAGAAAATGAAAACCTAATTAAACAAGGACTCTATTTTCTGGAAATCTGTCAAAACGCGGCTGTGTCGACGGAACCGCGACAGATCGTCGTGGTCACGACGGACAATCATGGACTTTGTCGTCCGATACTTATGCAATTTCTTCTGCTTCTCTCTTCATTACCCTCGACGGCAGGTATGACGGACCGTCATAGGCACAAGGGTCCGTCGAGGGTCTTCGTTTCAAAACACTTGAATTCTTGGAATATGGGTACTGGGACTACTTCTCTGAACTTCATGATGAACCTGCAGGACGGACCGTCATAGACACGACGAACCGTCATGAACTCCGTAGCCCCACACTTGGTCAGACTTCCCCATCTTCCTTCACCAGCTGCACTACGCTGCCACAAACGGACCGTCACAAGCACGACGGACCGTCATAAGCTCCGTTGGTGGTCTCTTCGGCGTTTCTTCGCTCAAAATCTCCGCATTCATCTTTGGACAGATTTCCTGCAAAATAAAGAGAAACTTATATAAAAATTAGCACAAAAAGTCTTTTGGACACACTAAACTTAAGGAAAAAGTATTAATAATACCGTGAAACCACGGTATATCAACACCCTCAACTTAAATTCGTTGTTTGTCCTCAAGCGACGCACTATGACTCAATACAAAATCTCTGTACAATAGTATCCATGTTTAATTTTTTGCAATCATTTGACTATCAATCCCGATTAATCTCATCAAATCTATGCATGCTATCACTATTAGGCTTGAATTATGTGGGATCATAACATGACAGAGACTCACCATGCGCTAACACCTATCCTCTTCAATTTCTCACCGAGGTACTAACAATTCCGGTATTGCAACTAGTGTCCTCACTTTAAAACAAAATCCTCATTTTTCACACAATGATTTCAGTTTGAGTATAAGGATTACTTTTCAACACTCGCTCTCAGAACAAAGTCACACTCATTCATACCCATTGCCATAAGCTTGCCCTTTTTTTCACTGCCTTATGTTCGCTATACAACCCTTAGGATCACGATAGGACTTTCTTAGCTTGTAACATAGGCTCAGGGTCAGGTAGGGTATATTTAGGTATACTTTAGTGAATTTTTGCCCTCCTTGACATATCGGCTAAACCTTCCACTTTCTATCATTTTATCTCGCCCAGTTTCTCATATTCTTTCACCTTGCTATTTTCTCTTCTTTCTTCATTTGTGTAAGTGACTCTCTTCTTTTCTTTCTTGTATTTCTTTTATATAACTCTTTTTCTTTACTTTTCTTTCAACTAATTCTTGAGTCACTTTACTTTTGTTGTTTCTTTCTCTTTGTTCTTTCAACCCCACTTTCCAGAGCATTCCTCATAATAGCAACCCTCAACTCATGGCTTTGCCATGAGTCAAGGTACACAATACCCAAAGTTGGGTCAGGGGCATAACAAAGGTTGTTTACTGCATTAGCCACCCTCAACTTACGCTTTTGGCATAAGCTGAGGTGCAAATGTCCAAGGAGGGACCAGGGCCAGCACATTATTCCCAGAAAAGATCAGTTGGGGTGAAAAAGAAAGGTCTAATTTAAACTCAGATCATTTGGATCAAAGAAGGATAAATTTCATTTGGTTTTCTTTTATTTAGGCTAAAGATGGGCTATATTAAATAAGGGCCTATGATTGTTTCCTAATTGTCTATTACAACTTACTTTTAGCAGGACTAACCAGGCAAGTTCTAGCTCAGTACAAATAGTGGACTATTCAAATCTTCCTCACACTCACTTGACATCTCATCACTCTACCAGATTATCAGACACCTATTTCGAATTTTAGACTTAGGGTAATGCAATGGTGTATCTCTATGTCATGCTTAGAGCCACATATTAATCAGTTACTATGCCTAGTCTTGCATCATTTTCCAATTTATCAGGATATCATTTTAGCCATCATGCTCCAGAATTAAATATGTACAAAAAAATGGAGAGAGACCCTTAGAAAAAGGGTCTCTGACAACCAGAACGGTTGTACAGGACGGACCGTCGTGAAAACAACGGTCCGTCACATGTGTCCGTTGGGGGACACTTAGAAAAAAATGAGAGACCCTTATAAACAGGGTCTCTAATAACCAGAACGGTTGTGCAGGGGACACTTGGAAAAAATGGGCAGTGGGGTGTTAGGGCTTTAGGAACGGACCCTACGACGGTCCGTCGTGGGTACGACGGTCCGTCATCGCGGTCTCATTCGGTAGATCAGTGACAGAACTGGGGTACCCCATTCATCCCCGATGAACCCAAATCGAACTTGTATTGTTTTGGACCTACATTTGTCTAACCCAACTACCTAGGAAACTAGCAATGCAAAAGCACCTATGTCTAGGGTTGTAAACACGGCAACTTCGAACATTTTTAACCCAGGTTAGACAGAATCTTAAATAACATTAACGAACATATGACGAAGAACTAAGCTAATACTAATTAATAAACAAAAATTCAAGATAAATTAGTAGAAATTAGAGACACATACCTTAGAATTGGAGAAAAACAAATGGACAAGTACTCGGTGTCCAGGCAGACAGCCATAGCAGCAACTCCGACTAATAGATTATAACTTTTAGGGCTTTGGAGAATTGTGGGGGGGGGGGCAATGATCGGTGGTTGATAGAGGAATAGATTGTGAAAGTTGAAAAGAGAGGGTAATGGGAGGAATAATGAAGGAATGGGGGTGAAATGAGGGGTTGGGGAGTTTAAATGGTGAAATTTTATAATAAACTCCAA
This sequence comes from Solanum pennellii, assembly GCF_001406875.1. Classification (NCBI taxonomy): domain Eukaryota; kingdom Viridiplantae; phylum Streptophyta; class Magnoliopsida; order Solanales; family Solanaceae; genus Solanum; species Solanum pennellii. The sequence goes on along the minus strand of NC_028640.1, from coordinate 55,343,622 downwards.
CCAGGTCGGCTCGGGTATGCCTCATTAATCACGCGATGATTCCCCGACGACGGTCCGTATCAGTTGTGACGACCCTTCGTTGGTTCCGTCGTGTGTGCCCTAGTTTGAAAATAACAGAAAGACGTACCTGGTACAACAGAGGAATACGACGGTCCGTCGCAGGCGCAACGTTCCGTCGATGTATCCGTCAGTGACTGCTGCAGAGTAATTTTCTGCAGAATTTCTTGGTGATGTGCCTGCAAATTTAAAAACCCATTAGTAAAAAAATGCTACCATTACTTAAAAGACTATAAGTATTGGGTTGTCTCTTAACAAGCGCCTGATTTAATGTCGCGGCACGACAGAGGACACTTGATTACTCAGACTTCATCAAGATGGTATGCCTCTATCACTTCATTCCCCGATGCTTTATGCCCAAAATAGAGTTTTCTTCTATATCTATTCATCTTAAACCGCACTCCCTCCTTGGCTTTTAACTCAACTGCTCCATGAGGGAATACTTGGGTAATCAAGTAAGGGCCAGTCCATTTGGACTTGAGCTTGCCCAGAAGACAAGGCGACCCAGAACTGTCTACATGCACCAAATCCCCAACCATAAACTCATTTTTTGCAATTTTTTGTTCATTCTCCTTCTTCATCTTTTCTGTGTGGGAGATGGTGGATACCGATTGGAGCTCACCACTCTGCCTCATAGTCCTACAAACGTTGAAGGTCGCTTCTTCATTGTTCGACCGAAATTTCATCAGCCCCTTTTCCATATCAACTAAGGCTCTACCTGTAGCAATGAATCACCTCCCAAGAATAATAGGCACTAATCGACTTCAAAATAAAGAATAACAAAATCAGCCGGAAAGATGAATGACTCCACTTTTACTAGCACATCATGGAGTATCCCTATTGGACGTTTCACTGTCCGATCAACCATCAGTAGCCGCATCGCAGTGGGTTTTGGATACCCAAACCCAACTTCTTGTAAATCGAGAGGGGCATGAGATTTATGCTTGCCCCCAGATCACATAATGCTTTCGCATAATGTAATGACCCAACTGTACAAGGAATAGTGAACGCACCCAGATCTTCTTTCTTTTGTACGAGGGATCTTGTAGCAATAGCACTACAATGCTGCAATCTATCATCATCCTCAAAAGTGACCGATCTTTTCCTTGTGACCAGATCTTTCATAAACTTGGCATAACCGGGAATTTGTTCTATAGCTTCTACCAAAGGGACATTGATAGAGAGCTGCTTCAGCATTGTTATAAAACGCCGATATTTACCATGTGGTGGTCTAGGCATGGGAATTACATTCATAGGGACTTCTGCATCTTTCCCATTGCTCTCTTCTTCCTCAACACTACCATTTACCACCTTATCATCATCCTTTCTAACATTTTCCTCATTAGACGGCATAGGTGGGTCAATGGTTTGCTTCCCACCCCGAGTGGTGATTGCCATACAGTGCGCATCATTTTTTGGATTTTGGACAGTGTTGCTAGGAAGAGTGCCCGGTTGCCGTGTGTTCACTGTCGCAGATAATTAGGCCATTTGCAATTCGATCTGTTTAATCGAAATTGCATGTGTATAAACTTTTTGCCCAATACTAGCTAAATCACCCCTTAACTCTTTAATTTGCTCATTACTAGCATCGAACCTCCTCATCATTTTGTGCAACATATCCTCAAATCGCGCCATACTATCTCCACCATCCCTAGGAGGAAATTCAAGATTTTGGGGAGGGACATAGGGCCCATTCCTATCACTTCTGTTACCGTAGTTACCCTTGTTGAAGTTGTTGTCGCGGTTGTAGTTACCATTTCGGACATAATGACCCTCACGGTTGTAGTTACCATAGTTCCGACATTGGTTCCGTTGACCTTGGCGCCAATTATCCTGATTTGAGCCTTGGGCGCTTGGTCGGAAACCCCCCGTCTGCTCATTTACTGCATAAGTATCCTCCGCATAATAGCATTCATCATTAGGAGGTGGTGGTTTAGCCAAGTAGTTGACTGCATTTATCTTTTCTGCACCCCCAGTGACATGTTTAGTACCAACCCAAGCTCGGTTCTCATCTGAGCCATTTCTTCACGAATCTCATCTGTGGCTGGGTTGTGAGTGGACTGCATTGCGAAGGTGTTTCTCCCTGCATCAGACTTCCTAGTACTCAAAGATTTGTTATTTCAGGAGATTTTCTCTAATTTTTCAGCGATCTCAGCATAAGGACACTCCCCATAAGATCCACCTTCTATAGTGTCCAACACCGCTTTATTGTTATCATCCTGTCCCCGATAGAATTATTCCTTCAGTGACTCATCATCTATACGGTGATTTGGGACACTTCTCAAGAACGAGGTGAATATATCCCAAGAACTACTAACTGAGTCTCCTGGTAGTGCCACAAAGTTATTCACTCTGTCTTTGTGGTTTAGTTTCTTGGAGACCGGATAGTAGCGTGCTAAGAAAACATCCCTTAGTTGGTTCCATGTGAAGATTGAGTTGTATGGGAGCTCAGTCAACCTTATAGCAGCCTCTCCCTTAAGTGAGAGAGGAAACACTCAGAGCCCTATTACATCTAAATCCAAATCAGGCCTCCCTACACAGCTTTTACACACTGCCCTTACCTTAGCTATATGGGCATGTGGATCCTCAGAAGGTAGCCCTGAAAACAAACCTCTGGCATTGACCATTTGCATCAGGCTACTAGTTACCACAAAGGTGTGGCCTGTGGTTAGAGGAGGCAAGACAAGTGGCCCATCCGAGTCTGCTATGTTATCATAGACTCCGTAGTATGCTTGGGGCCGTGGAACGGGATTTTTTCCCCTATGTTGGTGTTCACCCGGAGCATCGGGTAATATCTGACCATGAACATCAACCGGAGCTAGGATGTTCTGGTTCGGATCATCATCATTTATTCTCGAATTTCGATTCATATTGCGTAGTGTACGCTCTAATTTGTGATTGTAGGGAAACAAGGGTTCTCTTCCTCTCCGTGTATTTGGCATACAAGGAGGATAGTTCAGGAAAAAAAATAAAAAACAATAAAACAACTTAAAATCAAGTAAATATCAACTAAACTATAGTAATAAGTTCAAGTTAATCTAAAAGCTATATTCCTCGGCAACGGCGCCAAAATTTGATACGCTCAAACTTACTTTTCAAATAAGAAGTAAAGCGGTCGTGTCAAGTAAATAACCCAACTAGTGAGGTTGGGATCGTTCCCACGAGGAAAATAGTCTAGACTTAACTTCAATCTATTATTACTTTTGTTTCGTCAATTTCTTCCTTGGAAAGTAAAACAATAAAAGGGGGTTTCTCTTTCTAAATGAATGAAAATAACTACCTAATTTGAAAGAGACACTTAACAGCTTTGAATGTTGGATTTTAATCAATTAATCAAAGTAACTAGGGTTTACGTGTTCCCCACAGGTTCATAACTTGATAATTCTAACTATAACAATTCTTTCCTAGTATCTTGCATGCAAAGTGATAAGTTATGTATTTCTAAATCCTTGGTCCGGCATCTTGAAAATCTCACTCCGCACCTTGGTCCGGCATCTAGAAAATCTCACTCCGCACCTTGGTCCGGCTACATGTGTTGCTATCCTAACCTTATCTTTACCTTATATTAAGCATCCTATTCGATATTTGACTAAGTTATTACCTCGTACCAATCAATACTAGCCTATTAGATAGTATACACTAAATCTATGTTGATAATTCTTTTCCTATTATCTACCTCCTTGGTCCGGCAAGTAGCATTAAGGCGAGTTCTAACGTTGGCCATCCGTTAAAAAGACTTCTGAGCGAAAGATTTATTAATACATGCAAGACACTATTATAGAATCGTTTATTTATGTTAGGTTTTATCTCATTATTTGCCTATGGTTCCCACAACCCTAGTTATGGAGTTTAGTTACTCATAGTCATAATCACAATATTCAAATATATTAAATAAGAATTCATGTACTTACTTCAATGAGAAAGAGTAAAATTAGAAATTTTGCTTGATTAATCACCAATAATCACTAGCAAGAATCTCAAAGTAATCAACAATCTCACAAAAAGTCTAATGATTCTCAAAAGTCTAACAATACAGTGTCTACTAATATGATGTCAAACAATATGGAGTCTAACCTCAAAAAAAGAGGTTCTTCGAACTATTTTTATAAAATAAAACCTAATTAAACAAGGACTCTATTTGCTGGAAATCTATCAAAACGCGGCTGGGTCGACGGAACTCGCGACGGATCGTCGTGGTCACGACGGAACGTCATGGACTCCGTCATCCCATACTTATGCAATTTCTTCTGCTGCTCTCTTCATTACCCTCGACGGCAGGTATGACGGACCGTCATAGGCACAACGGTCCGTCGAGGGTCTTCGTTTCAAAACGCTTGAACTCTTGGAATATGGGCACTGGGACTACTTCTCTGAACTTCATGACGAACCTACACGACGGACCGTCATAGACAGGACGGACCGTCATGAACTCCGTAGCCCCACACTTGGTCAGACTTCCCCATCTTCCTTCAGCAGCTGCACTACGCTGCCACCTACGGACCGTCACAAGCACGACAGACCGTCATAAGCTCCGTAGGTGGTCTCTTCTGCATTTCTTCTCTCAAAATCTCCGCATTCATCTTTGGACAGATTTCCTGCAAAATAAAGAGAAACTTATATAAAAATTAGCACAAAAAGGCTTTTGGACACACTAAACTTAAGGAAAAAATATTAATAATACCGTGAAACCTTCGGTATATTAACTATGCTAAAAGGTACTTAGGATTAATATGAAAGTATTATGCTTTACTACCCATGATTTCTACATAGTTTATGGAGACTTGAGTTATTTGAAGTCACATCCCCATATCGGTGCTTAATACTACACCCAAAATGAACTTAGCTCATTTGTTTTGAAAAAAAAAACTAATATATTTCTTTTGACATAATTTCTCTAAATTTAGGTTGAAATCTATCTTGGAAATTTATGTTTTCATTTCTTTTTCAACTGTTAAAATATTTTGAACTCTTTCAGAATACATAGTCACCATATACTTCTTTGATGAAATGAGCTTCAATGTTTACTCTTTACATAAGTGATAAAATAAAATTAAAACGTTTGGGAAATACTTTTGAGAACTTTTAACGACTACTCTTAACTTTTTTTTTTTTAACTTCTGGACTTGACTGTTAACTTTCCTTTAATTGAATGGATTAAAATATTCACAATCTCATGTTTTTAGACGTACCTTAGAGTATTGGAATAAACTAGAAACATAGGTACATTTCGAAGGAATAAGTACGGAAAGATGGGAAAGAAATGGGAAGAACTAGTGTCCCTGACTCTCTGAGAGGCATGGGGCGCCAACCCTTGAAATTAAGAGAGTGACTTAGGGTACTCCGCCTAGCGCAGCGCCCCAGAGATCAACTTTCAGAGGCTGCTTTGGAGCGCGCTGAGAGGCGCAGTACCCCAGCCTCTTCCCCATATTTTGACGAACTTTCTCCTTCGTTTTTCAACTCCAAACCCTCTAATTTAACTTGGTTCTTTTCCCAAACACTTAAAATCTAGTAATTAATCAAGATATGCATGATTTAACTCAAATTAATACCTAATTACCTTTGATCAAACCATGAAACTTCGACCACAAGAATTGAAACGAATTTACATAAAAAATTCAAAGGAGTTACTTTCAAATCAATATAACTTAGCTAAATTGACTTAAGATTGGACTTCACCTAAGATAGTGAAGGCACTCAGGGGAGTTTTTAGACTATTAGGGTATTAGAAAAGGTTTACTATGGTGTTATTCCATGACCTTTGACTGACTTGTTCAAGAAACATGTTTTTAGATAGCCAAGGGAGGTTGACCTTCCTAGAGTTGAAGGAAGTTGTAAGTTCCCCTTTTGTTCTAGCATTACCTAACTTTGATTTGGAGTTCCTCATTGAAGCTGATACATGTTCACTGGGGTAGGGGTTGTCTTCATGCAAAAAGGTCATCCTTTCCCATTTATGAGCAAAACCTTGGGGCTAAAACACTCTTCTCTTTCTATAAATGAGAAGGGGTTGTTGGCAATTGTGTCTTTAGTGCATAAATGGAGACCATACTTGATTGGTAGGCATTTTACTATCAAGACAGACCATCAAAGTTTGAAATATCTTATGTAACAACTCCTAGCCAGTAGAATTGGCTGACCAAGCTTATGGTATAAGAGTATTCTATTGCATACAAAAAATGAAGTGAAAATTTATATGCAGACGCATTGTCTAGATTAAGTGACAATCACCTTTTGTTAAATGCACTTTCTGTGGTCATTGGTTGGCTGTTACAAGAGGTGAAGGTGAAGGATTCCTATCAGAGTGATACCCATATCATGACGTTGCTCCCAACTATATCCTCAAATAGTTCTTGGAAACCTTATTATGTCCTGAATGATAAGTTGTTAAATTTAAATGACAAGCTGACGGTATGTAATGAGGCAAAACTAAAGCAAGAACTGCTGAAAATTTGCCATGACATTGCTCTAGGTTGTCACTCAAGTACGAAAGCTATCATTAAAAGATTGATGATGGTTTTCTTCTATAAGAGTATGAAGAAAGATATGTGAGGGAATGTATAAACAAATATGAGCATGCGTCATTCTAGGTTTACTCCAACCCCTACCTACCCTGATAAAATTTTGTAAGACATCAGTATTGATTTTTTCGAAGGCCTTCCCAAAGCTAACTCTATGTTTTATGCTTGTGGTTAGGGGTGTGCATCGGTCGGTTTGGTTCGGTTAAATTTTATGTAAGACCGGTTTTGGTTTTTAAATATGTTAACCCAATAACAAACAAATAAGTTACTTTTAATCGGTTTCGGTTTATCGGTTTTTTGTCATTATCGGTTCAGTTCTCAGTTTAACCAATAAGAAAATATCCGTAAAATATTATATGAATTCTCATTTCTCTATATGATTTTATATAGTGAAACAAGAACGATAATGAGAAATTACATCGATAAGAGAAAATACAGTTCAAAAGGTATAATTACCTGTCATGACATCCAAAACATAAAAAGAAATTTCTTATCTTAATCGAATTACAAACTTGAAAACTTACAACGTCCAATTATAAACTAAAACTAAAATTAAATAATTCTACAAGACTAAAAGTAAAACTAAAATCAAATAGCTATAATTATGAGCCTAGTGTGAAGTCGGTAAAGTACTAGCAAGTTGATATAGTTATGATGTCTAGTTATATATTAAATTATTAATATCTAATATTTAGGAAGGATAAAGTTGTATATTATTATTGTCTTATTGGTTTATCGTATTATCAAATAACCCAATATTAAAAACCGATATCGAACCATTAACCCAATAACTATTTTTATAAACCCATTAAGAATCCAATAACCCAATAATATTTTTTTGGTTTGGTTTCGCACACCCTACTTGTGGTAGTTTACAGATTGAGTAAATATGCTCATTTCATTGGTCTATACCTTTTTTTACTAAGAAGATGATGTTATTCAATAATTCTACATCATGTCCATAAGTTACATGGCCTTCCTCGGACCGTTGTGAGTGATTGAGACACTATATTTTTTAGCATGTTTTGGCAAGAGTGGTTCAGCATCCAGGGTCTTACATCATTCCTCAGCATAGTATCATCAAACTAATGGCCAAAAGGAGGCAATCAATAAGTGCTTGGATGGATACATTTGATGCATGTTTTCTGACAGGTGTAAGGAGTGGATCCAATGGCTATCATAAGCGAAATGGTTGTATAACACAAACTTCCACTCATCCACTCATCTTACCTTTTATGAAGTGGTTCATGGACAACACTGTCCTCTTCATATTTTTACTTTCCTCAAGGTTCTATGATTGAGGTAGTTGACAGAATTTACAAAGGAGGGAATCAACTATTACATTATTAAAACACAAGCTCTCAATGATCAACATAGAATGAAGAAGCAAGCGGATTGAAAAGGATCTGGAAGGGTGTTTGAGGTTGGTGATTTTTTTTCGTGACCAAAAAATTGTTCCTAAGTATATTGGGCCTTTTTTAATACTTAAGAGAATTGGTCAGGTTTCTTATCACTTAGAGATGCCACCACATGCTAGGATTCATCACACCTTTCATGTATCGAAACTGAAAAATAAGATTGGTTCTAACCTCGTTGTTGCACACCTTACAGTTACCTTGTTTGCCCATGGCAATGTTCTACTGGAACCTGAGGCTATTCTTGATGGGAGGGTCATTCTTAAACCCAAAATCTATCACCCCAAGTCTTATTGAAGTTGTTTAATTGTGCTCGGGAGGACAACACTTGTATGGATTTACCAACACAACAACAACAACAATATCCTCTGTTCTATTCTTGAGGTCAAGGATGTCTTTGAGGGGGGGGGGTGGTAGTTGTTATATGCCTAACTAGCAAGGAGGGATACAAAATTCATATCCAGTCAATTGTGTTAAGTCGTTAGGTCATTAGATTCCAGTTGTGAGTTGAAGCAGCGAAGGGAAAATTAGTTAGAGATAACGTGATCTAAGTTTAGCTATTAATTCAGTTGTATCAAATCATAAGGACATTCCTTCAATAATATTTTACAGACTGTCTTGTACTTTCTCTCTCAGTGTTCTTACTGGCAACTCAATTCAAGAGAATTTCTTTCATTAGTTCTCTAGGAATTGAAAAGATGAAGGAAGTTACACTTTTCTCTCGGTGTAGGATTAGTCTAGGCAGGCTATCATGCACCAACCATGAAACATAAGCATAACGTTGTAGCTCTAGAGAATAAAATGGTTAATCCAGCTTCAGGGTAAAACCATGTTGTCTCTAAGTCCATTATGGAGGAAGGAGAAATTGATGAAGATTGAAACAATATTGAATGTAACAGTACTTGGCTAGGTATTGCTACTAGGAAGAAACTTGAAGTACCGGCGATGGTTCTCCCACGCTGGATTCAGTTCACATGTGTTAAGTGTTCTAACCCAACTACTCTAGACATTAAACTACCAACAAATCCTCAGGTAAAGCAGAATCGTGGATTTCAGATGGGGAAATTACTTGATTCTATTTCCCAAACTATAACGGATGGTAAGTTAGTGGTAAAACAAATGAAGGATAACATTCGTTAGTCTGATTAAAACTGGAGAATGGTGCTTATTGGATATGTGCTAGGAGATACACCATTTGAAAAATCTATGGACAATTATTTCATAGCTTTGTGGAACTTCGTCCAGGAGCCCAAGATTCTATACCATTCAGATGGTTACTATGTGTTTTGATTTTCTTTTGTAGCAGAAAGAGAGACGGTTATAAGGATTTGTCTGTACACATTTCAGAATAAATCAATTGTGCCAAGAAACTTGGAGGCTAGCTTCATATTCTACACAGAAAGTATAACTACAATTCTATTATGGGTGAAATTCCCTAGTTTACCAATTCGATATTGGTTAGCGGAAGCTTTAAGTAAGGTAGAGAGTGCGGAAACCTTTGTGCAGTGATCGATATACGACAGAGATGACTCGTATTTCATACACTAGAGTGATTGTTGAAGTTGTCATATATCAACCTTTACTGGAGACAGTTACAGTTGATACTCCTCATGGGTCTTTCTATCAAGATGTGAATTACGAATGGAGGCCCAAATTTTTCTCCGATTGCTTGAAGTTTGGGCATGATAATGAAGAATGTTGGGCAAAAGTATCTCATGATCCACCTGCTGATGAGATTAAGGAGGCACCTAGGAGAAATACAAAAGCTAGGAGAAAGTGTAGATATATCAAAATATGGAAAGCTTGATTAAATGAGGCAGCAGACCCTACACTAGAAGTAAATAATCATGCTTGTGCAAACAAACACCATGCTAAACATAGAGATGTTAAAGGTACTCCTTTGTTAAATATCTTTAAAGTATTGAGTTTATCCCATTTTTTGTCAACTTTTGTTACTCAATTGATACAAGTAAATGTTAAGAAGAATAATGATAAGAGTTGAAAATAAAAATTTTGTAGTTGACAAATTGGTAAGATTTTTAACCCTTTTTTTGAATTTGCTATATTTACCTATGTCATTAGTGACATAAGAATGATTTTATTCTTCTGTAAATAAAGCTTTCTTGTTAATTTATAGAGCACACCAAGTGAGAGAGAAAAAATCATTTTGAGAGAAAAGTGAGTTATTCCATAGACTATACAAGAAAAATTCTCTATGATGCAAAATAGACTGTGAGCGATATTAATGTAAGGTGTAAACCAAAAGAGTGTTGTTCCTTTTGATTGCGTAGTAGTCACTTTGAGTATTGTATTCGTGACTACACACTGTAAAATTTCTTAGTATAGTGATATTAGTTTCTCCTCTTAGCCCGTGGTTTTTCCCTTATTTAGAAGGGTTTTCACATGAAATTTTTTATGTCATTATTTTCCCATTTTATTTCGATTACTGTTACCATATATATGTTGTGCTTGTCCGCATTTTCCCAACAAACTGGTATTAGAGCCAAGGTTTTATCTGAGTATGCTTTATGGTTGCAGCACAGTCTGAACTTCCACATCATACAAAATTTAATTTGATTTGTGATAACCATATTTTTTGGTAAAATAATTGAAGCCAACACAAGTAGAATAGTTACTTTGAATGGTGTTAATTATGCCATTTTGAAGGGCAAAATGGAAAATATGCTTTATGTCAAAAACTTTTACAAACCAGTATTTACCACTTTATAGCGTGATCATAAAACATATAAAGAGTGGAATCTGTTGCACAAACAGGTTTGTGGATTCATTAGGAAATGGTTTAACGATAATGTGTTGAATTTATATTTCTGCGGAGACACATGCTCGAACCCTATTGGAGAATCATGAATCAATTATCTTCTACGGGCATCAAATTTTATGAAGAAATTCAAGGCATGCTTTTATTTTGTTCCCTACAAGACTCTTAGGAAACATTTACATATTAATGTCAAATTCTGCTCTGGATGGTTTGATCTCTATGGATTCCACCACAAGTAGTGTCTTGAATGACAGATGGATGTCTTGATAACTGGCCCTAGGGGGAGAAACAAAACTCGTTATTATCTGTATAAAGAACAAAATAGGAGCTAACCCAGTGTCATACTTCAGGATATTGAGTGCTATCATTGTGGCATGAAAGGTCACACAAAGAAATTCTGTAGGAAGTTGAAGATGGAAAACAAAAACAAAAGGGAAACTAATGAACGTGGCAATGAAAATTTCCTATCCACTTATACCACCGAAGATCTTGTTATTGTCCTTGATGCGGATATGATAAATATTGGTTGTGATGAGTCAATCTAGGATTTGGACACTGGTGCCGCATCTCATGTGACATCAAGGAATTATGTTTTCTCTTCCGATACTCCTAGTGTTTTTGGAACCTTAAGTATGGGTAATGATACTGTTTCTAGGGTGGTTGGTACTGGTACAATTTGTTTGGAAACTAGTGTTGGAACTAAGCTAGTTGTGAACAATGTGAAACATGCTTATGATGTTCGTCTTCACCTAATATTTGTTGGTGTTTTCGATGATTAAGTATATGTTAGTACCAATGGTGATGGAAAATAGAAGCTCATAATGGTTCCTTTGTTGTGGCTCGTGGTAACAAACGTCGTGGTTTATACTGGACTACAACCTTGCTTGTGTTGATACACAGAACGCGGTTAAGAGAGATAACTCTTCAACGTTTATGACATAAAAGACTTAGCCACATAAACGAGAAAGGTTTTAATGTTCTAGACAAGAAGAATTTTTTGTCAAATTTCAAAAGTACTAAGTTTTAAAAGTGTGAGCACTGCTTGGCTGGTAAACAAAATAGTGTTTCCTATAAGTCCTACACTTCTTTGGGAATGACATAATTGCTTGAGTTGGTGTAGTCTGATTTATGTGGTCCAATAAAGACAAAGACATTCGGTGGTGCACTCTACTTTGTCACTTTAATTGATGATTTCTCGAGAAAACTTTGGGTCTATATATTGATGACTAAAAACCAAGTGTTAAGTGTCTTCAAGCAGTTTCACGCTTTAGTTGAAAGAGATACTGGCAAGAAACTGAAATCCATTCATACTAATAATGGTGGTGAATATTGTGGACCATTTGACGAATACTGCAAGCATTAAGGTATTAGACACTAGAAGTCTCCTTCCAAGACTCCTCAGCTTAATGGTTTGGCTGAGAGGATGAATAGGACATTGATGGAAAGAGTTAGATGTTTCTTTTTTGAAGCAAAGTTGCCAAACTCATTTTGGGGTGAGGCTTTGTTAAACGCTGCACATGTTATTAATCTATCTCTTGTTGTTGCTTTGCAAAGTGATGTACCAAATAGTGTTTGGTACGGAAAGGATGTTTCATATGTACATTTTAGAGTGTTTGGTTGTAAATCTTTTATACATGTGTCGAAAGATGAAAGGTCAAAGTTAGATGCCAAGACAAAGCAATGCATCTTGATTAGATATGGCCTTGATGAATTTGGTTACACTCTATATGATCCAATTGAAAAGAAACTTGTGATAAGCCATGATATTATTTTCACGAAGAATCAAACATTGAAGATGTTGACAAAGCGAAGATGGTAGAATATTTAAGTTTTTATGGTATAGTTCATCATGATGACGTTCCTCACAGAAGTGTGCATGATGTTGTTGGGCTTGATAATCACGGTAACACCCGAGATCATGTATCGAATCAACATGTTGATGTTGATAATAACAATGATATTGTTATAGATGATCTACTTATCAAGTTGTGGGTGAATCAAATATTTCGCTTAGGAGGTCCAGAAGACAGCGATTTCCTTTCTATGATTATTCACCAAATGAGTATGTGTTACTCACTGACGGGGGAGAGCTTGAATGTTATGATGAGGCCATGGAAGATGAACACAAGGATAAATGGATTGAATCAATGCAAGACGAGAGGAAGTCTTTGGATGAGAACCACACTTATGAGTTTGTAAAATTGTTCAAGGGTATGAGAGCTTTAAAGAACAAGTGGGTGTTTAAAATTAAAGTTAAAGAAGACAACTTGAAGCCCAGATACAAAAATAGATTGGTTGTTAAGGGATTTGGTAAAAGGAAGGGTATTGACTTTGATGAAATTTTTTGTCATGTTGTGAAAATGTCCTCGATTCACAGAGTTCTAGGTTTGGCGGCTAGTCTTCATTTAGAGATTGAGTAGATGGATGTGAAGACGAGTTACCTTCACGAAGATCTATAAGAAGAGATTTATATGGAACAACCTGAGGGCTTCAAAGTAGAAGGTAAAGAAAATTTTGTCTACAAACTCAGAAAGAGTCTACATTGCCTAAAATAAGCTCCTAGACACTAATACAAGAAGTTTTAATCTGTTATGGGGATCAAGGCTATAATAAGACTTCTTTCGATCATTGTGTATTTGTACAAAAATTTTCAGACATCGATTTTATAATCCTCTTGTTGTATGTGGATGATATATTGATTGTAGGAAAGAATCCTTCCACGATTGACGAGTTGAAGAAAGAGTTGTGTATGTCTTTTTATATGAATGACTTTGGTCATGCCAAACAAATTTTGGTCATGAGAATTACTCGTCTCATAGATGAAAGGAAGATTTATTCATCCCAGAAGAAGTACATTGAATGTGTACTAGAGCTCTTTTATATGAAGAACGTTAAGCATTTTAGCACCTTTTGCTGGTTATATGAAGTTGATCAAGAAGATGTGTCCTACAAGTTGCGAGGAAAAATATAGCATGGCCAAAGTTCCATATTCCTCCGTTGTTAGAAGTCTAATGTATGCAATGGTAGGCACTAGACCTGATACTACGCACACAGTGTGCATTGATAGTTGATATTTTGATAATCCGGGAAAAGAGCATTGGGAAGCTATGAAGTGGATACTCATGTATCTTATAGGAAGCTCGAATGAATGCTTGTGTTTTGGAGCATCAAATCCAATCTTGAAAGGCTATGCAGATGCTGATCTGGCAAGTTACCTTTATAATAGAAAATCCACCACTAGATATTTGTTTACTTTTTCAGGGGGAGCTATATCATGGAGGTCGAAGTTGCAGAAGTGTGTTCCACTATCTAAAACTGAAGTTGAGTATATTGCGGCTACTGAAGTGGCATGGGAATGACATGGTTAAAGCGATTTCTTTAAGAGCTTGATTTGAATCAGATGGAGTATATTGTCTATTTTGACAACTTGAGTGCATCAAACTTCAGTAAGAACTCCATGTACCATGCAGGAACAAAACACATCGATGTTAGATATCATTGGATTCGTGAAGAAATGGAGCGTGAATCATTTCACATCAAAAGATTCACAAAAGTAAAAATCCTGCAAATATGCTAATTAAGACGATACCGAAAGACTAGTTCGAGTTATGCAAATAACTTGTATGTATGAGATCTCTCAAAAGAAGATGAAGGTACCTCCTTCTAGTGAATGGGAATGGAGGGGGATATTTGTTGAGTCCATCCCATTTTTTGGTCAACCTTTGCTATTCAATTGATACAAGTAATTGTTAAAAAGGAATAGTTATAAGAGTTGAAAACAAAGATTTGGTAGTTCGCAAATTGTTATGATTTTCAACCCTTTTTTTGACTTTTCTATATTTATTTGTGTCATCAGTGATATAGGCATGAGTTTCTCCTTTTATAAATAGAGAATTCTTGCTCATTTCTAGAACACATCAATTTAGTGAGAAAGAACTATTTTGAGAGCAAATTGAGTTATTCCATAGACTATACAAGAAAAATAGTTTGTGAAGAAAAATAGAGTGTGAGCGATACTTTAGTAAGGTGGACACCAAAAGAGTGTTGTTTCTTTTTGACCGTGTAGTATTCCCTTTGAGTATTGTATTCGTGTCTATACAATGTAAAATTCCTTACTATAGTGATATTAGTCGCTCGTATTGGCCTGTGATTTTCCTTCTTTATAAGGGTTTCCATGTAAAATTCATGGTGTCATTATTTTCTCATTTTATTTCCGTTACTTTTACCATATTTACTTTGTGTTTTCCGCATGTTCCTAACATAATGTCTTGGGGTCCACTAGAAGGTAAATATCAGGGGAGAAGACTTACCATCTATTCCTCCTACCATAATCATTAGTACATGGAATGTGAAAGGGATAAATAGCCCCTTTAAGCAACAAGAGGTGCTTCTATTTTTTACAAAAAATAATAATGATATTTTTAGGTTCCTAGAGAACATGGATTATGACTGGAGATTTTAACAATGTACTAGAGTGGAAACAGTTGGCTTACCAGTCACTCAGGCTGAGATAACTGGCTTCATGGAAATTGTTTATAGCTTACAATTCACTCCCCTTAGAAAAAAAGGGTGCTACTTCACTTAGTGTAACAAACAACAATCTACAAGCAAGGTATATAGTATGATTTACCGGGCTTTCGGAAATCATGACTAAAAAAACACAAAAGCAAGTGTAATATTATGAACATGATATGCTGAATGCTGAGCTAACTTGATGAAATGACTAAATTTATAATATGCGGAGACTAAATACTGATTGAAATGCAAATATGGTAAATGCAATAGAGTCTGACAAAATTGTAGGAGTTACTAATGACCGATAATAAAACCACTTGAGCTAAATGTAGATTAAAATTTAGAAGCCCCATCGAAACCACCCAATATACCCTCCCAATAGTATAAAGGCATGCTGGCGTAATCAATAAACTGATGCCCACATGGGGAGTTACAACCTACATGGCTAGTAGTTCTAGGACTACTTGGGTATGTTCAACCCTAGTCCAACTAATTATTTTTTACTCAATGAATTAAGCGATTAACACGTTATAACTGAGTGTCTGTAATACTATATATTCCAAAACTTAAAATGCAAACCAAGAATGTAACAATTCATCTTATAATGATGCGCTAATAAATGCGTCATGTATAAATGGATGACTCATATATCTGACCTAGCATGTGTAATTTATTAAGTTAAGAAATACATAGATAGGGTTCTAAAATTCATGCAATAAACTTCATAGTAACATGATAAGCTGATTTGGAACATATAACTAACTAATTCATGATTATCTACTATAATTGTAGAAACCTTGCTTTATTCATAAGCTGATTGAATTATAAGGGACCTAATGGACGAAAGGATCCTACTAGTGAAAAATCTGTCATACCTGGTGATTAATTCCACAAGGAAAACTTTCGATACCGGGTCTGGAACTGATGGAAAGTTGTTGCGCTTTTGACTTAAGGTCTTGACCTTCTTCTCATCTCTTGCTTCTAATTTTCTAAATTTTTATTAATAATTTGTCTTAGGTAAGTTCTAATTATGTTTATTGGTTCAAACATACTAAAACCTCATGATTTAGTGTCTAAACGACGTAGCTTAGGGAGCCAAACGAATATGGCAAAGACCAAAATTGCACTAAATCAAAAGCAGTTCGAGTCACTGACGATTGACGGTCCATAGTGGTCGACCTCCATTCGCGATTGAGGGATGAAAGTTTACTGGCCCATCGTTGGTGACGACTAACGGATCGTAAGTCGATTAATGGTCCATATTAGTCGATTGTCGTTCACGACTGAGGACTGAAAATTGGCTGGATCATTGACGGTGTCAATTGAGGGACCATAAGTTGACTGACAATCTATCATTGGCTCCGTCTCTAGGACCTGCCACTTTTGAAAAATATGAATTATTTGTATGTTTTGTATACGGGGTGTTACATTATCTTCCCTTTGGGATCATTCGTTCTCAAATGAAGATTAAAATAGCTAAGCATGGAGGGAAGGAAATGGAATCCATATAACTAAGCACTGAGAACTGAATTTCTAACTGCACTGAGTTGCAAGAACATGGAAATACATTATAAATACAAGTACAAACTGAAGGAACATAATACAAAGACTAAATTTGAACATGAATGACTGAGAAATTGGAAAAGAACTATTACCTCAAGTTGGACTAGAATCAGAAAGAAAGAGGTGAGAATAGTTGGCTTTCATGGCTACTTTTGCTTCCCAATTAGCCCCTCTATGGATTGACACCTACACAAAACCTTAACTGAAGTGACTTATTTGTATCTCAACCTTCTAACCTGGCGGTCAAGAATCTCAACTAGTATATACTAATAAGAAAGACTATCATTCAAAGACACAGTCGCTAATGGCACAAGGGAGGCTGGATCACCCACACAATTCTTCATGAGAGAGAGGTGGAAGACTGGATGCACTGCTTCTAGTTCTTCTGGAAACTCTAACTCAGATACCACCTTACCAACCTTTTCAAGATCTTGTAACGGCCTACATATCTAGGACTGAGCTTCTCTTTCTTGCCAAATCTCAATACGCCCTTCATAGGTATCACTTTCAAGTAAACTAAATCATCAACTTTGAACTCTAATCCCCTTCTCCTCACATCTACATAATACTTCTTAAGACTATGGACTGTCTTATGACTATCTTTAATGGGTTTCACTGTCTCCGTAGCATAATGGACTAAATCTGGTCCTATCAAAGCTCTTTCACCTATTTCGAACCAACCAACATGGGATCTACATCTACGCCCATATAGTGCCTCACAAGGGGCATTCTAAATGCTGGAATGGTAGTTATTATCGTAGGCAAACTCCATAAGAGGAAGGTGATAATCCCAACTAACCTTTAAATTGATTACACAAGCTCTCAACATATCCTTTAGTGTCTGAATGGTAAGCTCTGCCTTTTAATCCATCTACGGTTGAAATATTATGCTAAGATTAACCTGAGTACCAAGACCTTTCTTAAGTGACTTCCATAAATGAGAGGTAAAGTGAGAACCTATATCTGAGATGATAGAAAATTGAACAACCTCACTACCTCATTAATGTCAATCTTTTTGTAATTGTCCGTCGAATCTTTAGTCTTGACCGTCAAAAAGAGAGAAGACTTAGTAATTTTATCAACAATCAACCAAATAGATTCATGATGTCTGCGAATACGAGATAAACCTAAGATGAAGTCTATATTGATCACTTCCCACTTCTAAGTAGCAATATCAATCTCTTGTTTCATATCTCCTGGTTTCTAATGTTTTAACGTCACTTGCTGGCAATCTAGGCAGTTAGCCGCAAAATATGCTATATCTCTTTTCATACAATTCCACCGATAGACTTCTCGTAGATCACAGTACATCTTTGTGGAACATAGATGAATAAAATATCTGGAATTATTGGATTTTACAACAATATGTTGTCTTAATATACCCACATGAGGAACATACAATCTACCCTGATAGATAAGTACACCGTATCATCTCTCCTTGGGAGAAAACCTCCACTCTCTAATTGTGGACTGCACCCTTAGGTTCAAGCAAAATTGGATCACTCTCATTCTTTTCCTTAAAATCTACTACAAAAGAAGATTATGCCCAATTCTAAATTGTTGCACCACTGTCTAATATGCTCATACGGAGAACTCCCAAACGAGCAAGCCTGTGAATATCCTTCACTAGTCCTTTTCTTTCTTCCTCAACAAGGGATACACTACCCATAGATAATGAGTTGCTATATTTGCCTTACCGCGATGGTAATGCTCACTCATATTTAAAACATATTAAACCTGAGCATTCCTCAACTAGCCACCCTCAACTAATGGTTTTGCCATGAGTCAAGGTACACAATACCCAAGGTTAAGTCAGCGCCACGAGAAGGTTGTTTTCTGCATTAGCCACCCTAAACATACGCTTTTGGCATAAGCTGAGGTTCACATATCCGAGGAGGGACCAGGGACAACATATTGTTCCTAGAAAAGATCAATTGGGGTAAAAAAGAAATGTCTATTTTAAGGTCAAATCATTTGGATCAAGAAGGGATTAATTTCATTCAATTTTCTGTTATCTAAGATAAATATTGGCTATCTTGAACAAGGGCCTATGATCCTTTCCTAATTGTCTATCCCAACTTACTTTTAGCAGGACTAACCTCGTAAGTTCTAGCTCAGTACCAATATTGGACTATTCAAATTTTCCTCACACTCGCTTGATATCTCATTACTCTACCAGATTATCAGACAACTAGTTCGAGTTTTAGATTTAGGTTCATGTCGTGGTGTATCTTTATGTCATGCTTGGAGCTACACATTCATTAGTTACTATGGCTAGTAATGCAACATTTTCTTTAAATCAGGATTATTTTGTTTATCCATCATGCTTCAAATTCAATTTCTATACTATGTACAAAAGATACAAACATGTCTGTCCAACAATAAAATAACCAGTCTCTTTGGAAAAAAGAACACAGGCAAGAAAACCTGAAGAGAGGATTGTGAGTTGGGATACTTAGATTTCACCCTAGAACTCACTTTCCATTTACCCCACCCCAACAAAGAGATATGAAATTGTCCCCAATGCATAAAAGTTTATAAATAGGGTAATAAGTGAAGCAAACCTGAGGAGCAAATCACCGACGATCACCATGCTGATGGGTCAGGTTTCCCGGAACCCCCTCTCTCTGTAGTAGGAACACCATCAGTGGTGTACTTAGCAATAACAACACCATCAGTAGTGCTCCTCTCAATCTCAAAAATTTCTGTACCTAGACGCCCCAGCGCCACTTCTAGAACCCTTAACTGGCCGGCCTTTTATTTAATCAGTGAGGATCTCCTCGCATCCTCAAAGTCATTGCACTCTTTCTTCCGTGCCCGAGACTCATCCTCATCTCTAACTCGGTGCCTCTAGGCACGATCTTGTGGGGGAGGTGGTGGCACAACAGTGGTGGAGAACAGGGCAGCAAACAACATGTCCTCAGCAGGCTTTGAAGAAGGGGCCTCAGACTCAGGCACCCGAGCCTCCAGTATTGTATCAAAGTCTGCTATAACGCTTCACAGCAGCCTGGAGAGTCGTCAAATCCACTGTAGGGATGGCCAAGCGAGAACCTAAAAATCAAATGCATCCAAGCGCTTCTGGACTTCCATGATCTGCCGCTTAGTATGTTGGGTCATCTTCTTCTCTATCTTCTCCTCTGCCTCAGTAATGGACCTGTGCATCAAAGGCTGGATGTAATGCAGAAGTGTGGCCATTTTGGGCCTCTAATTTCTGCACACCACTGTAGCAGATGGAGTCGAGCTGGAGGAGCAGTGCTAGCACCTAGGATAGACTCAATTGGGGTGGTGATAGTATGCTCGGATGTATTTGGATTGGTCATTGGGGCTTGATCTACCATGGCCGCCTGGTTCTCACCGAGCGGCTGCACCTCTATATAGGGCCCTATGTTGGGAGCCAGCTCATTGGCCTCATCCCGAATGAGGCTAATATCCAATGTGTCGGGTAGGGTATTGATCACATCAATGTGCCATACGGGTACTCCTGCAGACCTGCACAACTCAAAGACCATGCACGGGAAGGGGTAAGTAGTAGTGGCCTTAAAGTCCCTCTCATGTATCACCGCCTGCAACAACCACGTGAAGTCCACCTCAAATCCCACAACCATGAAAGCCATCAGCACTGCACGATCCAAGGTGACAATGTTATCAGCAGCACTGGGGAAAACGCAGTGTCGCACCAGTAGCCATAAGAATTTGGCTGTGAAGGTGAGGTTGGACATCTTCATAATCCCATTCGACTCCAGCACCCAACCACGAGCCTCACCATACAGGGAGAGGTGTTATGCTATCCACTGCTTAGTGGTCTCTCTCACATACGGCTCATGCGGGAACGGGTCATCTTTGATCGACTTCCAACGTTAGTCAAACTCGGCGGTGAAGGGGGTCCTAGTGGCATCAACGTCCATGCCATAGAGAATTCTGCTAATTTACGTCAACGAAATATCAAAACCCACTTGCCCCGGACTCGGACGTACTTTAGATGTGTATGTTTGGCAGGATTGGACCGCCTGTCCAACTAAGATTGTACAGTCGCAACATAAGAAGCGTAGAACTCTTGCACCATTTATTCTCTGTAGTGGCTTATATTTCGATCCGTCCAGTCTAGGCGATGTCTGGTGAAAATAGCATGAATTGCAGGCATATGGGGAAGACTCCCGGTGAGAAATTGTCGCTCTAGTGTAAGGGTCTCGTTCATGACCCCCTTACTGTTGGGTACCTTGGCATCAACATATACTTGATATTGACTCTTGACACACCATCGGTTGGGCTAATCAGCAACCGAAGCGGTGATGGCAGTCTGCGGTGCAAGAGTAAAACCAACACTATCAGCCTCATCTGACGATGCAGACTGGATCGACGTGGCTGGAGCACTGGCATTAGGAGAAGCAGAAGCCTCCTCAGAACCGGAAGCCTCCTCAGAACCGGAAGCCTCCTTAGAGCTGAACGGTTTTTTCAGAAACTGGAAGCGTTCTCGGAGCCACACGTTCTCTCAAAATGTGCAGCCAACCCAGAATGTGTCCTCTTCAGATTGGGAGGCAGTGACTCCACCGGGAGCCACCTTAGTTGCGTGGCTCTAGTGGTGCGGGCAACACGAATAGGAGTGAAGGTGCTTGGTGGCACGAACTCCTGGTAACACTAATCGTCTGAGCTTATGACCATCCGGTTCGACGGGGCGACAAACTTAGAAAACCCTCTCGAGTAGACACAGTCTTGCTTGGGTTCCATATATACCTACAAAAAGAAGTTATTAGTACCAATAGAAGCATGTAACACAATCAATAGCATCAAACACAAGAGTTGAAACACATAATGGAATGGTAGTGCAGAAGTGCAGCACTTCCTAACGGACCCATCCAAGGTGCATCGAAGGGATGAAGGTCCGTCATTGGGGTCGATCGAGGGACACTTAGAAGAATTTTTTTTCTTCTGAAAATCAAAAAAAAGTTTTTGACAACATCGAAGGTTGTGCAGGACGGACCGTCGAAGGGACAACGGTCCGTCAGTAGGGTCTATCGAGGAACTCTAAGAAGAATTTTTGAGAAAATCAGAAACAAAGGTACTAACAACGTTGATGGTTATGCAGGATGGACCGCCAAAGGGACGACTGTCCGTCAGTCGGGTCCGTCGACGGACAATTAGAATATTTTTTTTAGAATATAAAAGACAAAGGTTCATATAACATCGACGGATGTGCAGGATGAACCGTCGAAGGGACGACGATCCATTAGTGGGGTCCATTTATGGATACTTAGAATATTTTTTTAGAACATCAGAAACAAAGGTTCTGACAACGTTGGCATTTGTGTAGGATGGACAGTCGAAGGGATGACGGTCCGTCGGTGGGCACATAGACTAAGAAAGGGATGTTGGGGTTGACGGACCCCAACGATGGTCTATCGAGGGACCGATGGTCCGTCGACGGGGTCTCCTTCTATCCTTCAAGGAAAGAATTTTGTAGACATTTTGTTTCCCCCGACGTAAGAACTTAGAGTATCCTTAGAGATATTAAGTTTCCCCAACATTTAACCCAACATTTCATCATTCCTAGGGCATGAATTATCATAGTTTAAACATTCCATTCTACAACATTTCAAAACCCTAGGTCAGAAACACAACATCCAAACACAACACATTTTTAACAAATCCCCCCCCCCCCCCATCCCTTTTAAAATTCAGTGTTTTAAGGAACTTAAGACTTCAGGTGTAAGTTTTTAGAATATAGAGGGGTCTAAATTCAATACCCATAAGGTAAGACATCAAATTAACATGAAAATTAACGATAGTTAATCTAGCAGATCAGAAGAATGCACCTGGAAACTATAGTGGTGGAAAATGGAGTATGCAAACTTATAGTTGAACAGTAGCAACACCAACCACAACACCGACCATCAAGGAGACTAAAGAAGGTGGAAGATTTGAGGAGAGAATGGAGTTTGTGGAAGTGGGGGAAGTGCGGAAATCTGATGATGGAATGGGAGTTAATGGGTGAGGTAGTAGTGTAAAATGAGAGGGGATAGGGAGGGAAACTGTTATGGGGGTTATGTGAAGAGGTGGATAACAGAAAAGCTTATGAACTTTAATATGTAGCCGGACGGGTTGGTTCGGGTTGGTGGGTGAGAGATCGAAGATTCCTCGTAAGTCGGTCGATGGTGCATCAATCCATCCGTCGAAGTGCCATAACTTAGAAAAATTTAAATAACATACCTAGGCACGACGGATCCTATTGACAGTCCTTCGAAAGGACGACGGTCCGTCGATGGTTGCACCAGACAAATTTTCTGTAGATTTCTTGTGATTTGGTCCCTGCACATTTAACACCCATTAAGCTAATATTGTTGTGTTTTCTGGACACTTTTTGGACACAGACCCTACTCTACTCCCTAGCCAACACTTCTAAAGAAAAATAAAGGAAAATTTAGACGTGACGTAAGTAATAAAAGCAAAAATAATGCAATTATTCCTAGAAAATCATGAAAAACCTATAGTTTGTTAGAGGATACATATTGGTTTTCCTCCCAATCAATGCTTGATTTAATGTCGCGGCATGAAGGAGGACTCTTTATTACTCAGACTTCATCAAGATGGTATGCCTCTATATCTTCATTCACTATTTCAGCATGCTCTAGGTAGATTTTGATTCGCTGCCCGTCATCTTGGTCAGGGTACTTATTCATCTTTTCTTTGTAGAGGAATGAACTTTCATATGCCTTAAAGCGAAATTCATTAAGCTCATTCAACCCGTTTAACCTCTATTCCGCAGCCTCATTCCTAACCATTTTAAACTTCTTCATTGCCTACATGGCCGTATGCTATAATTCAACCGATAAGTGAAAAGCCTTACCATATACAAGTTGGGTCGGCAACATACCTATGGGAGTGTTGTATGTTGTCCGGTAGGCCTAAAGAGCATCATCAAGCCTCCTTGAACAATGAATTCTACTAACATTCACCATTTTTGCCAAAATCTTCTTGATCTCCCTGTTTGACACCTCAATTTGACCACTAGTTTGAGGATGGTAAGGAGTGACCACATTATGGAGAACCCCATATTTTTCCAATAATCCCTTAAACATCTTCTTGGAAAAGTGGGATCCACCATCACTGATAATAGCCCTTGGGGTTCCAAATCTAGAAAATATGTTCTTTTTCAAGAACGCGGTGACACTTTTCCCTTAATTATTTGCCAGTGCGATATATTCAACCCATTTTGACACATAATCAAATGCCACAAGAATGTACTTCATCCCATGAGAACTCAAAAAAGGGCCCATAACGTCAATGACCCACATATCAAACAATTAAATCACAAGAATGAGATTTAAAGGGAGCTCTTGCTTTCTCGAAATGCCACCATCTATATGGCACCTATCATATGCCTTGGCGAACTCATGTTCATCTTGGTGGATGGTTGGCCAATAGTATCCACATTGCAAGATCTTGTGAGCAATACGGATACAATTGTGATACCCACCTACAGGCGAAGAATAGCATGCCTCCAAAACACTCAACATCTCAACTTCCGGCACACAACGCCGAATAAGCCCATCGAAACGACTCCTATATAAGTATGTCTCATCTCAAAAGAACTTTTTCACATCATGCATGAACTTTTTCCATTGATGAAAGGACAAGTCCGGTGGGACAATATCACTAGCAAGATAATTCGCAAAATGTGCGAACCGTGAAATCAGGTCTTGGGAGGCAGTCAGTACATTCTCATCGGGAAAAGTATCATCAATTTCAGCCTTTTAACCTAATTCCCTCATTGCATCATCTTCTAATCAGGACAAGTGATTGGCAACTTGATTTTCGGTCCTTTTCTATCTTTAACCTCAAATTCAAATTCTTCCAATAGTAATACCTAATGAATAAACCTCGGCTTTGCATCCTTCTTTGCCATCAAATATCTCAAAGCAGAATGATCAGTATGCACTATAACCCTCATGCCAAGCAAATAAGAACTAAATTTCTCAAAAGCAAAAACTAATGCAAGGAGCTCTTGTTCAGTCACGGTGTAGTTCTTTTGGGATTCATTAAGGTCTTTACTATCATTGTAATGGGATGAAGGATTTTGTCCCTTATTTGTCCCAATACAACACTAAGAGCAACCCCGCTTTTCGAAGCATTGCTCAACTAGGCACCCTCAACTCAACGTTTTGCCATGAGTAAAGGTACACAATACCCAAGGTTGGGTGAGGGTCACGACAAGGTTGTTGTCTGCATTACCCACCCTCAACTTATGCTTTTGGCATAAGAGGAGGTGCACATGTCCAACGAGGGACCAGGGCCAACACATTGTTCCCAAAAAATATCTGTTGGGGTAAAAAAAAGGTCTATTTTAAGCTGAAATCATTTAGATCAAGAAGGGATTGATTTCATTCAGTTTTTTGTTATCAAGGCTAAACATTGGCTATCTTGCACAGATGAGGAATCAAGGTCGCTTTTCAAGGATACCTGGAACTTGTTTCTCCAAGTTGGTGAATCCTCATGTCGGAGGACATGATTCTTATTATCTAGCTTATAGTTCTTTTCTTATGTTGGAGACAATATTGTATTTCCTAATTCTAGAATATATTTTTATGTAAGTGCTACGTCCCAAATTTCTATATTACTATGTATATATGTTGTGAAGTGACAAGTTTAGATTATATTTTCATATATGAAGCGAGTTGAACTTCCACAGTATAAGTTTTAAGTTTTCCACATTTTATTTTCTGATAGATTCTATGGCGAATGGTAAGGGACTTCGCAGTCATCTCCGAGGATGAAGACGCCAGTAAAGTCTAGGGGGTGCTCCCCGGTCGTTAAAAACATTGTATTAGAGCATAAGGTTGAGAATAACGTAGGATTGATGTCTCAAAATACCACCTCAAGTCAAATATTGTTCATGGGTGTGAAGTGTGCAACACTTATGAATGAGAGTCTATAGGATGATTAGGAACTTTCACTCTTTTGACATTCATTAGTCATGCCTAAAAGTCATAACTCTATCTCGTCCTTTCTTCTAATCTTTTTATTTTTCTTATAGGAAATGAATACAAGAAGGAACAATAATCGAAGGGCCGAAGAGGAGAATGTGCATGAGGCGTTTACCCCTCAAGCTCCTCAAAACCATAAAGTTCTTATTGATTAAGGGTTATGTATAATGTTGATATAAGGGAGACTATTAATATCATGAATCAAGTGTTATCTACTCAAGTTGCTAGGGATACTAGGGTGCATTTGAACCTAAATGCTAGCACTACCGCTTCTAGGAATAGGGATTTCGCGAGGATGAATCCCCCTACTTTCTTTGGCTTCAAAGTGGAGGAGGACTCCAAATGGTTCATTATTGAAGTGTCCAAGGTGCTAGAGGCCATGTGTGTGTATTATCAAGAAAAAGCGGAGCTAGCTGCCTATCAACTCAAAGATATGGCTCAAGTTTTGTATGAATAATGAAAGGAGGAGAGGCCCAATAGAGAAGGTCCGGTTAGTTGGGCTTTATTCAAGACGACTTTCCTTGATAGGCTCTTTCCTTGGAATTAAGGGAGAAAAAATTCAAGAATTCATCAATCTTCATCAAGGGGGTTTGAGTGTTAGGTACTATAGCCTCAAGTTAACTCAATTATCCAAACATGCTCCTACTATGGTGGTAGATTCTAGGGCTAAGATGAAAAAACATGTCATGGGGATATCCGACCTTGTGGTTTATGAATGTAGGTCGGCTATGTTGGTTTGTATCATGGACATCTCTTGTCTCATGGTTCATGTCGGACAAATTGTGAAGCAAATGCTTAAGCAAGTTAGTAGGAAATAGAAGAGGACAGGGGTTGAAGATGGTAACTCTTCCAAGAATAGATTTGAGGTTCAAGAAGAGGGTTTTTAACAAATGTCCTCCTAACACTCCAAGGGTCTACAAAGTTAAAGTGGTTACCCCCAAATATCAAGAGGGAATAGGTTGTAATCCTTATGATTAGAAGCTTATTTGTGCAAAATATGGTAGAAAACATGAAGGCAAGCCTCTAGTTGGCACGGGAAATTGTTATGGTTATGGTAAGAGTGGACACATAAAGATGGACTTCCCTATGATGAAGGCTCAAGGAAGGGAAAATGATCAAGCACAATAAACTTCTCCCAATCTCGATGCTTCTAATAAAAATCGCTTATATGCTTTGCGATCCCGAGGTGATCAAGTGACTTCTCCGGATGTTTTTACTGGCATGTTTCAAATACTTTAAATTAATAATTATGCATTAATAGATCCCAGTGACATATTTTATTTTGTATCTCCTTAGTAGCTATAAAATTTAATATGCTTCCCAATGTCTTAGAGGAACTCTTTTTCAGTTTCTACCCCGGTGGGTGATTCTCTAGTTGCTAAAAGAGTTCATTGGGTAGTCCCATTTCACAGCTCAATAGAGTCACCTTTGTAGATTTAGTAGAACTTGACATGTTGGACTTTGATGTTATTTTTTGGATGGATTAGTTACATGTTTGTTTTGCTTTAGTTAATTATAGAACTCTAGTAGTAAAGATTCAATTTCCTTACGAACCTATTTTTGAATTGAAGGGGGGAAACTTAGCTCCAAAAATTCAAATCATTTCATGTCTTACAACATTTAAGTTGATTGATAAGGGATGTCTCTATCATGTTGTGAGATTTAAGGATCTTTAGTTCCAGGCTCCTCCAATAGAGTTGGTCCCCATAATGAAGGATTTTTCGAAAGTCTTTCGCGATGTCTTATCCAAAATTCCTCCCCAATGGGAAATAGATTTTGGTATTGACTTATTTCCGTATACAAAACCCATCTCAAGTCCTCCTTACAGAATAGACCCGTCCGAGTTAAAGGAATTAATGGCTCAACTGAAGGATTTAGTAGATAAGGCTTTTATTAAACCAAGCGCATCTCCATGGGGTGCTCTGGTGTTAATTCTGAAAAGTAAAGATGGGTCTCTTTGAATGTGTATTGACTACCGACAATTGAAAAAGGTCACTATAAATAATAATTATCCACTCCCTAGGATTGATTATTTGTTTTATCAACTCCAAAGAGTGAGTTACTTGTCAATAATTTACTTCAGGCTGAGTTAAAACAAACTTAGGGTGAGTGGTGTACATATGCCAAAAATGGATTTCCACTGTAGATATGGTCATGTTGAATTTTTAGTGATGTATTTTGGTTTTGCAAATGCCCCTGGGACTTTCACATCCCGCATAAATTAAGTTTTTAGAGGTTATCTTGATTTGTTCGTGATTATCTTCATTGACGACATCTTGGTATATTCTAAGAGTGAGAATGATGATATGAACCATTTAAGGATAGTTTTGAAAGTCCTCAAGGAAAACCAACTCTTTGCCAAATTTAGTAAATGTGAATTTTGGTTCAGATCGGTTGTGTTTCTTGGTCACATAGTGTAAAGTGAAGGTGTGAAGGTTGATCCGAGAAAGACGGATGCAGTAAAAATTTGGCCTAGACCATTGATTCCTGCCGACATTCGAAGCTATTTGTGTTTAGATGGATACTATTAATTCATCTATCTCATCTCCATTGACGGCCTTGACCCAAAAAAAGTCAAAGTTCAAATGGTCAGAATCATGTGAAAAGAGCGTCCAATTAATGAAACATAAACTCACTTCCACAATGGTGTTAACTATACTAGAGGGTACCGAAGGGTTTGTGGTTTATTGTGATGCTTCTCAAATACGTCTGGGTTGTGTTCTCATGCAACATGGTAATGTAATAGTATTTTCCTCTAGACAACTCAAGGTTCATGAAAAGAACTACCTAACTCATGACATTGAACTAGTGGCTATAGTGTTTGCTTTGAAGATTTGGAGACACTATCTCTATGGGGTACATGTTGATGCGTTTACCGATGACAATAGTTTCTAATATGTGTTCAATCAAAAAGATTTTATTTTGCGAGTGTCTTATACCACCCCGGGAATGCCAATGTGGTTGAGGATGCCTTTAGTCGTGTATCTATGGGTAGTTTTTCACATGATGAAGAACAGAAAAGGGAGTTAGCTCGTGATGTGCATAGGATGATCCAATTAGTTGTCCGACAAGAAGATTCTCCAAAAGGGGGTGTCATGCTATGTCATTATTCTTAGTCATTTATTGTGGTTTATGTGAAGTCTAAACAACACCTTGACCCTATATAGATGGAATTAAAAGAGTTGGTTCTCAACAAATCTATAGAAACTTTCTCTCAAAGAGAAGATGGGGCTCTTAGGCACCAAGGAAGGTTATGTGTACCGAATGTGGATGGCCTAAGGGAAACAATCTAAATGGAGGCCCATGGGTCTCGATATTCCATCCATATCGGGGCCACCAAAATCTACTATGACTTACGTGAGATCTATTTGTGGAATGGAATGAAAAACAACATAGCAAACTTTGTGGTTATATGCTCAAATTGGCAACAAGTCATCAAGGACCAGGAGACCTAAATCAAGATATTGATATCTCTACTAGGATGTGGGAAGATGTGAACATGGATTTCGTGGTAAGTTTGCCTCGCACTCTTAGGTAACATGACTCCATGGTCGACAAAATTAGCTCATTTCATTTCCATCAAAGTCTCTTTTTTGGTGATAGAGTATGATAGATTTTATATTAAGGAGATCGTAAGGTTTCATAGGTCCCCTTCATCGATCATTTCACATAGAGGTACCCAATTCACTTCTCACTTTTGGAGGTATTTCCAAAGTGGGCTTGGTACTCAAGCCGCATTGCACCCCAAAATTTATGGTCAAGCGAAACGTACCATGAAAACCCTAGAAGACATGTTGAAAGTGTGTGTCATTGAATTCAAAGGTAATTGGGATGACCACCTACCTTTGATAGAATTATCCTATAACAATAGCTGCCATTCAAGTATTTCTATTGCACCATTTGAAGTACTTTATGGTAGGAGGTGTCAATCTCCAGTTAGGTGGGTCGAGGTTGGTGAATTTGCACTTCTTGGTCTTGAGGTTGTTTATGAGGCCACGGGAAAATTTTGAATGATAAGAGATAGGTTAAGTATATCCTATAGTCGGTAAAAAGTCTTATGCCGACAGCAAAATAAGAGACCTTGAGTTTGATTTAGGTGATTGGGTATACTGGAAGATTTCACCCATGAAAGGGGTGATAAGGTTTTGTAAGAAGAGGAAACTTAGTATCAGGTATGTGGTCCCTTATGAAATTGTGAAGCGACTTGGGAAAGTTGCTTATGAGTTGAAATTAGCAAATGAATTGGCCTCGGTTCACCCGGTGTTTCATGTTTCTATGCTCAATAAAGTATAGATGATCCAGTGTCCGTTCTCCCATTAAAAGGTTTAGGGGTGAAGGAGAACCTTGCTTATGAAGAGGTTCTGGTTAAGATCTTAGATCATCAACTCAAGAGATTGAGGAATAAAGAAGCTGCCTCTATAAAATTCCTATATAGAAACCATCTACTTGAGGGTGCAACATTGGCGCCGAGGCCGACATGAAGTCCCACTATCCTAATCTCTTTCCTCCCACTTCTAGAAAAGATTGAGGATGTTAGTTCCTCCTAATTTAATATAAATTAAGAGTCATATGTGTTGGTGACCATGATATGAATTCCTTATATGTGCATACCCTTGTAGAAATTCATGCATAAATAGAGTTTTCATGAATTATGTCCTCATGGTTAACTTGCACTTATATGTAGTGTGCAATATTGTCCGCATGAGAGTTGTATTTTTCAGTATTGGTTTATTCTTAAGAAGAAATTTGCATGTAACTCTTTGATGTTCATATTGATCTCATGTGTAGATGGAGAAGGTAGTTCCTCCTTATATGATGTGAAATGGTGATCTTTTAATATATGATGAATTGTGGATTAAATTCTTATGTTTTTATGTTATGATATTGTGTTGAAAGGATTTTAGAATTCCTCTTATGAGATGTGACTCATTATGATATTGTTGTTGTGGGACTGCTATAATTGAGTCTCTTTCTTGTCCCTACAAGAGGTTCAAAGTGTCATTCGAGAAAAATTATTCCTAAGGGGGGGGGGGATATTGTAACTCCCTTAAAATTCAATGGCTTAGACTATAGAGTCACGTGTTGAATAATGTATAAAATGATGTTTCCAAACCTATATTAATGTAATAAACTTAATTTAGAAATATTAGAACTTAAATGTCAAGGGACGATCATGACGTCTGAATATTAGTGAAAATGATGTCTTGTGATGTTTTGGGTATGTCGTACGAAGAGTTAGACTTGTAAAATTAATTTAAATAGGTAAAATAATGTGTATAGGGTCAAATAGTTCATGTCCTACCCCTAAGGACCACCTTAGGCGTCCTTGAGGGGGACCTAACTATTAACCAACTATGTGTCGCGACTTGGTTCACCAAGAACAAAAAATCTTGTTCATCATCACGGACACGTCGCGGAATCTACTCACTTAGAAATTAATTTTGGAAATCTTGTGGGAATAGCTTCGTGACGCGGACTTATTTTCCAAAGAAAATTTTAAATTTGAAGTCAAGTTTGACTTCACTAAAAATTCAAATAATGTGATGGGTCTTTTGGGTATTTTAGGGGAGGTTTATATATTTATTTTGAATCAGATTTCACCAGATTTACCCACCCAAATCAAAACCCCAAGTTGAAATCCAAATCACTCTCACTTCTCTCTAAATTCTCTATCTAGTCAATCTCCAGTGAAGATGCATTGAAACTTGAAAAAGAAGACCAAATCCCCATGTTTTCTACTCAAATTTGTGGCTAATGTCTTGGTTAAGGTATATTGAAGTATGAAGTCCAATGAAAGGGCAAGAATGTATGAATGTTGTCTCTTTCTTGAACTCAATTATGTTAGATGAATTACTTGGATAGTAATAATGTTTTAGCTAATGTGTGGTTGTGGTGTTGATGACAAGGTTCTCATCCTTAACCCTATACTCTTTTATTAGCTATGAAGTATAAATGAATGTTATATTAGACTGGTTATATGATTGGAAGGTAGTTCACATGATTAAAATGAATTGTTAAAGTGAAAGGGTTACTATCTTGCTTGTGTTTCTAAAGTGAAAGGATTGTTCTCTGTTGATCCTTTATGAGATATTATGATGATATGTTTACATTAGGGTCCATTAGAGGCTAATGTGAACCTAATTAATGACTAAGGATGATTACTAAATGGAATAGATGCTTATCAGCGAAAGGGAATGTAAATGAGATGTGGTATCTCACGTTTAGTAAGTCCGGATCCCCACATGGGTTTCCTCACGTTTAGCAAGTTCGGATTCCCAATGTATGTGTTTTCTCATGAGATGGAAACCCCCACATTTAGCAAATTAGGGTTTTTA
Organism: Solanum pennellii; assembly: GCF_001406875.1. Classification (NCBI taxonomy): domain Eukaryota; kingdom Viridiplantae; phylum Streptophyta; class Magnoliopsida; order Solanales; family Solanaceae; genus Solanum; species Solanum pennellii. The sequence continues at coordinate 55,311,465 of NC_028640.1, read as the reverse complement.
TTAACAATCTCCTTGACCCTTAACTATGTGCCAAGATAGGACTTTAGGTTAGTGGATCCACCTAGATATCTATGTACGGGAGGTTACACCTTAAGCAAGTGTTAACCATCTCTTTTCGGTGTGGGAATAGACACCAGATTCCATGTAGCTCACATGGTATAATGTTTTTTTTTTGCAACATCTTTCCCTAATGTAAAAGTAAATGAATATAAGAAGTGTATAGACTCTTATTAGGGCTTTTCTTGAGGGGTTTGTACATAGTGTGAGGGAGGTATGAGACTTCTCTTACACATTGCACTTGTGGGATCCTAAGGGATAGTCCTAGTAATGTTCTTTAATGATTATGTTTTTTATGACTAATGTATGTTAAGCCATATATAATCTTTATTGATATAGAAATTTCTAATGAAATATGAGATTTATGAAGGCATACATGAAGTAGCTTGCTTAAATGTGATACTTAGATTTGAATAGGGTTATGGGGTTCTATTCTATGCATTGCCCAAGTATTGCTTGGGTTGTCTACATATTGGGTTGTTATTATGTTGGGTTGGCTAATAATGCTTAATTTATGTGTATATTTCATTTACTAGGTAAAAAGCATGTTTTGACTAAAATGTCCTTTTAGACATGCACTGATGAGTTTTATGCATAGGAGTCATACTTGGTAGATGTGATGTACTAACCCATATTTTCTTCCCTTTTTCCCAACAATGTAGGTCGGGCCATTGAGAAATTAAGGTCACTTTGCAAGGATACTTGGGACTTTCTTCTTCAAGTTTGTTACTCTTTATGACAGAGGAGAACACCCTTATAATCTAGCTTTTAGTTCTTTTCTTATGGTTGAGAGAATATTGTATTTCTTAATTCTAGACTCTTTGTTAATGTAAGGGACGAGTCCCAAATTTCTATATTACTATGTCTACATGGCGTGAAGTAATAAGTTCAGATTCTATTTTGATATATGAAGCGAAGTTGAACTTCCAAAGTAAAAGTTATTTTCCGCATTATATTATTATGATATATGCTATTACAGATACTAAGGGCTTATCTAAGTCTTCTTCAAGGACGAAGACACCTGTAACGTCTAGGGGGTGCTTCCCGGTCATTACAGGTTCTAAGGTCATAGTGTACACTTACGATGCTGCCTTGAGGTATCAGATGAGGAGAAAGGATGCAAAATATAGGTTGATTAGATGGGTGGTCTTGTTGCAAGAGTTTAAGTTTGAGCTAAAAGATAGAAAAGTGACAAAAAACCAGGTTGCCAATCATTTGTCTAGATTAGAGGAAGAGGATATGAATAAGTTTTAGGATGGTGTTGAGAGTTATGATGCATTCCCTGATGAACAAGTATTGCATGCTTCTCATCATCTTATGTCTTGGTTCATTTATTTTAGTAATTAATTGGAAAATGATTCGGTTCCTTATAATTTTTCTTTCTACCAACGATAAAATATATGTCTGATGTGAATAAATTCTTTTGGGATGAGCCTTACCTATTCTGTATTTGTAGTGATTAGATTAATCGACGTTGTGTGCCTAAGGTATAGATGATGAGTATACATGAGGCGTGTCATTCATCCCCAATTCGTGGGCACCATAATGATATTTGGACAGCTAATAATATATTGCAGCTTGGGTAAAACTGTCTAACCTCTACCATGATGCTCACAATTCGCCAAATCAATCTTGTAACCGGTGCCAAAGAAAAGAAAGCATTTCAATGAAGCAAGAGTTCCTAATCAATCTGATATTTGTGATTGAGTTATTTGGTTTTTGGGGCCTTGACTTTATGGCTCCATTTATAAGTAGTTGGAATGTACTTAGTTGTCTATGGGCCCCATCAATGGTTCGTTGGTCTATCCACAAGCAGCGTTGCTAGATCCCAAGTAAGTTTTATGTTTTTCTAAGTGTCGGAGTAACCTACGAACTACATCTATAGACTGTTAACGAGATCTTGTGGGTCGAACCTAGGATTTTTGCCTGACCTCACCTAAACCCCTTTCTAATAATAAAAAAATATTTCATTTTAAAACATCCCCCACTTCCATATTTCCCTCCCAACCGATTTTTAACCTTCCATATACCATTTTTCACCCTCTAATTACCCACAAATTTTTTTTTTCTAACCTACATTTTCCATCCCATCTCCAATATCTCTTGTTTTCTCTCCCAAAATCTTTCCTTTTCTCCCCAATCGATTCCATAATATTGGTTACGTGTAGAAGGCTAGCAAAATTTTAAAAAGCTCATTCCACTAACACATTTACCCAATTTGATTACTTGTAAGGTAAATGATTTCATGCTAACTTTGAGTTCAATGTTCATGTTTCAATAATGAAATCACGAAGTTTGATCTTAACCTCGGTTTATTAATCTCCTAGATGAATGTTGTATTATAGTTAGAAACACCGTTGGAATGATAGTGTCTGAGTTTGTTATGAACTAAAATTAAATAAATCAGTTAATAGGTTTAAATCAAAAGTTTTGACTTAGGGTTGTACAATGGTTTTGTGTAAATGTGAATACAATTGACTAATCAAAACCCTAAGTATGATGAACTACAAAAATATATGTTCAAATGCATGTGTAGTCCTAGTTTGATGGTGTTATTGTTGTAATGTGGCATTAAGTGTGTTCAAAATCTGAACTCTTGCACTGAACTGACCCATGAATTAAACCCACTGAGCGTAGGTTGAGGTTTATGGACCAGTGGCACTCAAAAAATTACTTACGATCTATCGTTTGATCGAAATATTATTATGCACATCCTTGGTTCCACCGTCTAAGACCTAAACAAAGAAATCTGACCTACGGAAAGGACCCAAATAATGTCTTTCCATCGACTGACCATAGAAACCCACCATGGGTCAACAATTCAACTACTATCCAGAAACTTATTTTAGTTTTTGTTTGGGTCTAATTCTTGTTCTAAAATCATTTGATGAGTATTATTGTTTTGTTCTTGTACTAACAAAGTCTGCAACATGTATCATGGCTTCGAAACAAGCTCTGACTTACGGATGACATGGCAAGTCCAAATCAATCGCTCTTTCTTGATGTCTGGTTGAAGACGAGAATGACAACGAGTACATTCCATCTCCCACGAGGACCCCCCAATGCCCCCTCCCCCCCTCACAACTAAGAATAGTGCCCAATAGGTTAGCTTCAATGAGGTCACTTCCCCTAGTCTGACGGGGAGGACATATAGATCAGAGAAAAGACTTGCTCAGAGTCGTAGTGTGGGTATAGTTTTAGCTGCAACACCGCTTCTTCATAACATAGACAACAACCTGATACCTACAAGAGTTGAGCCTTCTCCCAAGGTTGTTGCGCCGAACAGATAGTGCGTCCCTAAACATCATTAGATTAATGGGAATTGTAACATTTCGAAAAATCATATGTCTAATGAAGATCCCAGTATGCCCTTAGGATAACCTATTAGGGGTACATAGGCACTCCAATGCCCAATATTGAGAAATATTAGGCATAATATAGAAAAATTGGCTAAGGGATCATATCTATTTTTCCATATACAAATAAGAAATATACTTTTTGGGTTGTCACACCCCAATCCAAGATTGATGTTCAATAAAAGTACTTTCAATGAAGACCCTAAGCTAAAAAAAATATCCTTTCAGAATAGTTTCACAAAAAGTACTAGGCATCCAAGTGTCAAGCCTAGTACCATAGCACATGATCATTTAAAATGATCATGTAAATTAAGCAGTGCCCAAAGACATAGTGAGGGTCCTTGGGACAATAAGTAAACATTCCCAAGAGAACCATAAATAATTGTTAGTTAGTAATGTTCAACCAACCCATGTGCAAGAACATGTGCAAGACATGTGAAGAAACTGCCGAAGGAGGGGACCCCCTAACCGAATTCGTTTAGGGTAACACTACACCATTTTCGGCCTACAGCAACATAACGTAAGTGTAGCCTAAACTAGCAAAAAGTGTGGCCTTTGATAAAAGGCTACACTTTTTGACATTCAGCAACACTTTTTAGGGGTTGCCCAAAAGAAGCGTAACTTTTGACATTAGGCAACACTTTTTAAATGTTGCCATCTTTGGCTACACTTATAAAGCGTAGCCAAATAGGTATAAGGGAACTCTTTGAAGACGTGCTTTAGCAACACCTATTTTTTGTTAGACTACACTTAAAAGCGTTGCCTTTTCAGATTTATTGGTCACACTTAAGAAGTGTTGCCTTTTATTGGTCATCTATTGCAACACTTTCAAAGTGTAACTTTTTATCTACCTAGAGCAACACTTACAAAGTGTAACTTCAACATTTATAAGCCTACATGTAGCACAAATATATATAATATATTTACATACATACAAGTGACCTAAAACACAAAATGAACTAATTAATCATTAAATTGAAGCTATATATTTCAAATAAACTTCGAGAAATATTTCATGTACAACCAAAAGATAGTATGTGTTGTGTACATACCCATACTTATACATCAATATTCTAAATGTGTACACAATAAATCAAATATGTATTTAAACTTTTACAATAGTTCAAAAA
>NC_028640.1:55296596-55305395 GCF_001406875.1 Solanum pennellii | reverse complement strand
TTATTTGTTTGTAGTTATGGAAGCATGCCTTCTACTAGGATGTCAAAAGTTATGGTTATAACATGGATATTATATATAATAAGAAAGAAAATAGACTTTACTGACAGAAATATTTATATATAGAAGCAGCATTTACAGAAAACATTAACAACAAATCTGCAGATTACAGATTCCATACCATGCCAATGTTCTATACAAATGCCAAAAAAACAGTGAAACAAAAGAAGCAAGACCTTAGCTCAATTTAAACCAAATACATTAACAACAACTAAAGAGAGACAAGTCCAGATTGTAGATTACAGCAGCAGTAAAAATTAAAGAAAATTAGATTAGTTTCCTTGTGTAGTTAATATGTTCCACACGATCAAACAAGGAAACTAAGTCTGACATAGCAAAACTACACTTCAACCATACCAAACAAGCAAGATGAATAGTGGTAAAGAGAAACAAAACCTTAGCTCAATTCAAACCGAAGCCACTAACAATAAATTACCAATGATGAAATAGCAAAAACAATATATAAGTCAATAAGCAAGATCAAAGATTTGTTATACATACCCTGTGCAAATACGTTTCTGAGTTCTTATGGAAAATCAGAATTGATAACAACGTTAACTGCTTGAATATCAATTCCTCTAGTAAACAAATCTGTTCCATCAAAAAAGAACACAAAATTAAGAAATTTAACAATTAATCAATTTGAAATTTCAGCTGTAACAGAAAGTGTGACGGACCGTCGTAGCCATGACGGTCCGTCCTGCATGTTAGTCATGAAGATCAGAGAAGTAGCAGAAGAAACTTGCAAGGATGGGACGACGGAGTCCACGACGGCCCGTCATGAGCACGACGGCCCGTCATGAGCACGACGGCCCGTCATGAGCACGACGGCCCGTCATGAGCACGACGGCCCGTCATGAGCACGACGGCCCGTCATGAGCACGACGGCCCGTCATGAGCACGACGGCCCGTCATGAGCACGACGGCCCGTCATGAGCACGACGGCCCGTCATGAGCACGACGGCCCGTCATGAGCACGACGGCCCGTCATGAGCACGACGGCCCGTCATGAGCACGACGGCCCGTCATGAGCACGACGGCCCGTCATGAGCACGACGGCCCGTCATGAGCACGACGGCCCGTCATGAGCACGACGGCCCGTCATGAGCACGACGGCCCGTCATGAGCACGACGGCCCGTCATGAGCACGACGGCCCGTCATGAGCACGACGGCCCGTCATGAGCACGACGGCCCGTCATGAGCACGACGGCCCGTCATGAGCACGACGGCCCGTCATGAGCACGACGGCCCGTCATGAGCACGACGGCCCGTCATGAGCACGACGGCCCGTCATGAGCACGACGGCCCGTCATGAGCACGACGGCCCGTCATGAGCACGACGGCCCGTCATGAGCACGACGGCCCGTCATGAGCACGACGGCCCGTCATGAGCACGACGGCCCGTCATGAGCACGACGGCCCGTCATGAGCACGACGGCCCGTCATGAGCACGACGGCCCGTCATGAGCACGACGGCCCGTCATGAGCACGACGGCCCGTCATGAGCACGACGGCCCGTCATGAGCACGACGGCCCGTCATGAGCACGACGGCCCGTCATGAGCACGACGGCCCGTCATGAGCACGACGGCCCGTCATGAGCACGACGGCCCGTCATGAGCACGACGGCCCGTCATGAGCACGACGGCCCGTCATGAGCACGACGGCCCGTCATGAGCACGACGGCCCGTCATGAGCACGACGGCCCGTCATGAGCACGACGGCCCGTCATGAGCACGACGGCCCGTCATGAGCACGACGGCCCGTCATGAGCACGACGGCCCGTCATGAGCACGACGGCCCGTCATGAGCACGACGGCCCGTCATGAGCACGACGGCCCGTCATGAGCACGACGGCCCGTCATGAGCACGACGGCCCGTCATGAGCACGACGGCCCGTCATGAGCACGACGGCCCGTCATGAGCACGACGGCCCGTCATGAGCACGACGGCCCGTCATGAGCACGACGGCCCGTCATGAGCACGACGGCCCGTCATGAGCACGACGGCCCGTCATGAGCACGACGGCCCGTCATGAGCACGACGGCCCGTCATGAGCACGACGGCCCGTCATGAGCACGACGGCCCGTCATGAGCACGACGGCCCGTCATGAGCACGACGGCCCGTCATGAGCACGACGGCCCGTCATGAGCACGACGGCCCGTCATGAGCACGACGGCCCGTCATGAGCACGACGGCCCGTCATGAGCACGACGGCCCGTCATGAGCACGACGGCCCGTCATGAGCACGACGGCCCGTCATGAGCACGACGGCCCGTCATGAGCACGACGGCCCGTCATGAGCACGACGGCCCGTCATGAGCACGACGGCCCGTCATGAGCACGACGGCCCGTCATGAGCACGACGGCCCGTCATGAGCACGACGGCCCGTCATGAGCACGACGGCCCGTCATGAGCACGACGGCCCGTCATGAGCACGACGGCCCGTCATGAGCACGACGGCCCGTCATGAGCACGACGGCCCGTCATGAGCACGACGGCCCGTCATGAGCACGACGGCCCGTCATGAGCACGACGGCCCGTCATGAGCACGACGGCCCGTCATGAGCACGACGGCCCGTCATGAGCACGACGGCCCGTCATGAGCACGACGGCCCGTCATGAGCACGACGGCCCGTCATGAGCACGACGGCCCGTCATGAGCACGACGGCCCGTCATGAGCACGACGGCCCGTCATGAGCACGACGGCCCGTCATGAGCACGACGGCCCGTCATGAGCACGACGGCCCGTCATGAGCACGACGGCCCGTCATGAGCACGACGGCCCGTCATGAGCACGACGGCCCGTCATGACCACGACGTCCCGTCATGACCACGGCCCGTCATGACCTCAACGGCCTCTCATGACTACGACGGCCCGTCGCGAGGTCCACGACGGCCCATCGCGAGGTCCACGATGGCTTGTCGTGACCACGACGTCCCGTTGCGAGGTCCATCGACCCAGTCAAAGAAAGAAACTTCAGGCGTGCATACCAACACAAGATACTATCTTTTCCACTATCTACAAATTTTGCATAGTAACTATACTCAGGAATAAGGGTAACATAATAACAATGGTAAAATATGTAGTGCTGGATATTCTAAGGCAGGATATCATATCAAAGTGAGATTCACAGACATAAGTAAAATTGTATTTCTTCGTAAATCTTAGAACTCGGCACAATACTAAGACATAAATGTATGAGATGTGAAGAAAAGAAAAATACCTTTTGATGGAAAAATTACAAACCTGTTACAACTTCTGCTTAGAATCTGAGAATATATGTGTATGACAGAGCCTCATAAGTGCCATTACCTTCGACTTACAGCCATGAACCTCACATGTATTACTGATGACCGCATTCGTGTTGTTCTCTCTGTTTGTACAGTACCATTATTATTACTCTTATCGACATCTTCCTAAAAAGCACTCATTCCAGACTTCCAGAAATGCTCTCTACGCTTGAGATTTACTTCCTCCATTAACGACCAATAACAATCTATGTATATACGTTGGAGTTACAGCCATGAATCCCACACGACAAAGAATCAACTTATGTAGGTAAGAACTACGAGCAATACTCCCAAAAATAAAAATAAAAATCGTATCAACAAAGATAAGAATATAAAACCCTAATGCTAAATATGTAACAACGCTCAAGTAATAAACCCAGAAACCGTAAACGTCGATGTTTAAAGATAAACGTTTTACCAAACAAAATCCCTTCAATGTAACGAATCTTTAAGAAATCATCTTCTTAACTGAATCGTGTGTTCTGATATTCAAGAAAAAAAAATCATCAGGTTTTGAATGTCTGAGATGAACAACAAAATCTTGAAACCTGAAAAAAATTATAGATTTGCTTCATGAAAATTTCTAATTTGGAGCTTCAATGTCTTGAGCAGAGTGGGAAATTTTTCATTCTAGAAATTGGCGATATCTTCAATTTATTAATATTAATTTTTTTGGCCAATATAAATGGGAGGGAGTGTTAAAATACTGGAGGGAATATAAATATTTATTGAAAATTTTTAAGGCAACACTTATAAGGTGTTGTTTTTTCAATTATAAAAATAGGACACTTTAGAAGTGTGGCCATATATGTAAATAATTGTTGCCAATTATATCATATTGTAACAACACTTATAAAGTGTATCTTATACCATTAAAGAGTTCACTTTCAAAGTGTTGCCAAAATTATTGTAGCTAAAAGTTAAAAATTTCAGCTACGCTTTAAAAGCGTTCCCAAAACTACTTTAGGCAACACTTTACAAGTGTAGTCAAGAATTAGTTTGGCCGTAGGCCTAAAATGGTGTAGTGTAATTATGGGGAAAAACCTGCACAAGGGACCATTCCATGTGGGGCCTAACCTCCCTACAAATTATAGACTCTAAACTACTGCCCTTAATAAATAAATAACCTAGGACTAACCGAATTGGACCCATTAGTGAGCCCGACAACCTAGGACAAAAACGGGGTTGACACTAACCTAGTACTAGTTAAAAAGACAACCTAGTACCTAACCTAGGATGGTCCAAAAGATTAGTTATGGTCCTAAAAACTTAGTGGTACACTAGTAATTCCCATTGGTTACTTGATTAATAAATTAGGAAAATTAAATAATTAATTTAAAAGGGCTAAAACCGAAACTAAAAAGGAAATTTTCAGATTCCGATTATGACAAAAAAGGGACAACCTAGTACCTAACATAAGATTGTCCAAAGAGTTAGTTAAGGTCCTAAAAACCTAGGGATACTTAAGTAATTACCCAGAAATCTTAATTAATTGATTTAGAAACTTAAATAATTAATTTAACGGGGCTAAACTGAAATGACAAAGCAATTTCAAGATTTCAGTAAAACAAGAAAAAGACAACCTCGTACCTAACCTAGGATGGTCCAAAGGATTGGTTATGGGCCTAACGACTTAAGGGTACTTTAGTAATTATATTAGAAACCTAATTAAGTAAATTAGAAACTTAATTAATTATTTCAAATCATCAAAATTAAATTCTTACAGTAACCTAGTATAACTCAAGAAACATCCTAGTACTTAACCTAAGATGATCCATTCTAGAACTAGAGATAAGAATTCTCTAATGCTAGGTCCGATGGACAAGGCAACCTTCAAACAAAGGTTACCTCAAACCAAGGCCCCTCTAATGCTCCCCCAATGGTCAAGAATTATAGGTTCTCCAGCTCTAAGCCTCAAGGAGGTAATAGTGGTAGTTCTTATGTTGCTAGGCCAAATTGTTCACAAGGTCCTTGAAAACATGAGGGCAAATGGTTAGTCGTCCTTGATGGATGCAATGGTTGTGGGAAGAGTTGCCACACGATGAGATATTTTCTATTCTCATGGTCAAGGGAAAGAAATATAAAAAAGCGCCTCGAAGCGGTTCCAACCCCAATGCCCAAAAGCAAAACCACTTTAATGCTCTTCAATCTCGAGGTGACCAAGAGAGCTCTCCATATGTGATGACCGGTATAGTAAAAGTATATTCTATTGCTGTATATGCTTTGTTAGACCCCGATGCCACTTTTTCCTTTGTTACACCCTCTGTGTCCATATATTTTGAAATATTCCCTGAAGTGTTGGTCGATCCTTTCTGGTCTCTGCCCAGTTGGTGAGTTGGTTGTGGAAGAAATAGTCTATATATGTTTTCCTATTTTTTGTCCCATCAAGTTACCTTGGTTGATATTGTAGAGTTAGACATGTTAGACTTTGATGTAATTTTTTGAATGGATTGGTTTCATGCATGTTATGCCTCTATAGATTGTAGGACTTGTGTGATCAAATTACTGTTTCCAAATGAGCCTATTTTAGAGTGGAAGGGAGGAAATTGTATCCGTAGAGTATGATTGGTTTCTTGTCTCAAAGCTAGGAAAATGATCTCCGAGGAGTGTATTACCATCTTGTTAGGGTGATTGATATTGAGTTTTAAACCCCTTTTCTAGAGTCTGTTATTGTAGTGATTAAGTTTGTAGATATTTTTCGAATAATTTGCCCAAAGCTCCTCCCAAGCGAGAAATGCAATTTGGCATATTCCTTTTACCAGATGTGCAACCTATCCACATTCCTCCAAATGGAATGCCTCAAGACGAGTTGAATGTGTTGAACGAGCAATTAAGATTCTTGTTAGATGGGGGTTTCATTCATCCGAGTATATCGCCACGGGATGATTTGGGGTTTTTCATTAGAAAAAAGGGTGGATCTCATAGAAGGCGTCTTATATCGCCAATTGAACAAAGTGACCGTTGAGAATAAATATCCTCTTCATTGAATAGATGAATTGTTTGATCAAATCCAAGGGGCTAGTTATTGTCGAAAATTAATCTTCGTTCAGATTATCACCAACTAAGAATGAGAGGGGTTTATATTCCCAAGACAGCCTTTAGGACCCTATATTATCAGTACCAATTTGTGGTTATGTCATTTTGGTTGAAAAATTCCCCGGCGGCATTCATATGAACCTATTGAAAAGTGTTTCAAAAATACATTGATATTTTGTGATTGTGTTTATTGAGAATATCTTGATTTACTCAAGGACTGAAGTTTAACATAGAACTATTTGAGGATTCTATTATTAATTCTTAAGGACCAACAACTTCTTACATGTTTTAGCAAGTGCTAATATTTTTTATGGTCCGTAGCTTTCCTCGGTCATATTGTAACAAGTGTGGTATTGAGGTAGATCCTAAGAGAAGGATGCGATTAAGAGTTTTTATAAACCTCTAACTTCTTTCAACATTATAAGTTTTTTGGTTTTTGTCGGTTACTAGAGGAGGTTTGTTGAAGGTTTTTCCACTATTGCTTCTGCATTATTAGGTTTGAATCATAGTAAAGCTATGTTTGAGTATTCGTAGGCTTGTGAGAAAAGTTTTCAAGATTTGAAGGATAGACTTACTTGTATTGTAGTATTAACTTACCGTAATGGATGAATAATTTTGTTGTATATTGTCACACCTCTAGAGTTGGGTTGGGATGTGTTCTCAGGCAACGGGGTAAGGTGATTGCCTATGCCCCAAGGTAAATAAAGGTTCATGAGAAGAACTATGCAACCCATGATCTTGAATTGGGGGTTGTAGTGATTGTTTTTAAAGTATGGAGACATTACTTGTATGGGGTCCATGTGGATGTATTTATTGATCACAAGGGTATTCAATATATGTTTAGTGAAATAGACTTAAATCTCCAACAAAGAATGTGGTTAAAACTTTTGAAGAATTATGTCATGAGTGTCCTTTACGAACCCAACAAAGCTACCGCTGTGGCGGATGTACTATGTAGATTATCCGTGGGTAGTGTGTACAGTATAGAAGATGAAACGAAACAGATCATCTGTAATATGCATAAATTGGCCCGACTAGGTGTCGAACTAGTGGATTCCACCAAGGATGGCTTTGTGGTTCATAATGTCTCTGAATCGTCCTTTGTAGTGGATTTTAAAGTCTAACAAAGATACTTATTCTCTGATGGTTTAGTTCAAAGAATCATTACTCGAGAATAGTGTTGAGGCTTTCTCTTAATGGGGACATAACTTGGGAACCAATGTTAATTATCTTTTTCGAATGTCGATGCTTTGAGAAAGAATTTTAAAAGAGACTCACAATTATTCATTATCTATTCATCCGAGATCGATAAAGATGAACCATGATCAATGGAAAGTCTACTGGTGGAATGGTATGGAACACTATAATGAGGAATTTGTAGCCAAAGGTCAAAATTGTCAACCAGTTAAGGTTGAGCACCGACAACCAAGTGGCTTTTTGAAAGAAACACCAATTCTAACTTGGAAGTGGGAGGAAGTTAAAATGGAATTTACTGTACTTTTTCCTCGTACTCGAAGGAAACATTATTTTATTTGGGTCATTGTTGATACGATGACAAAATCAACTTGCAATATTCCCATCAATGTTTCATATTTGGCGGAGGACTATGCCAACTTTTAAATAAGGGAGATAGAGTACTTACATGGAGTTCATTTATCCATCATTTCGTATTGGGGTACACAATTTACTTCACACTTTTGGAAATCATTCCGAAAAGGTCTTCCTACTAAGCTTAAGCTTCGAATGACTTCTCATCCACAAACAATGGTCAAGTAGAATACTCCATTCAATTTTAGAGGATATGTTGTGTTATAGATTTCAAGGGTAATTGGGAGGACCACTTGACATTAACAGAGTTTGCCTACAACAAAAGTCACCATTGAACTATTGATATGGCTCCTTTTGAAGCTTTGTATGGCAGGACATGTAGGTCTTCAATTGGTTAGGTAGGTGAGATTTCTCTTAGTTTTCTTGAATCAGTTAATAAGGTTAAGGATAAGGTTCTTCTCATTAGAGAGAGGTTGGGGGCGACTCAAAGTAGGAAAAATTCTTATGCCTATGTGAGGAGAAGGGACCTAGAATTTGAAGTGGGTGATTGAATCTATTTTAAAGTATCACCTATGAAGGGTGTTATGAGGTTTGGAAAGAAAGGGAAACTTAGTTCCCGGTACGTAGGCACATATAAAATTTTGAGGCATATTTGGAAAGTTGCCTATGAGTTGGATTTGCAAAGTTATTTGGTCGTGGTTCATTCGGTATTTCATGTTTCCATGCTTAAAAAGTTTATTGGGAATTCAGTGACCATTATTCCCTTAAAAGAGTTGGTAATCGATGAAACTTCTCTACGAAGAAGGTTTGGTAGAAATCTTAGACTGGAAAGTCAAGAAATTGAAAAACAAGGACATATCT
>NC_028640.1:55289096-55291596 GCF_001406875.1 Solanum pennellii | reverse complement strand
CCAAATCTTGAGCCAATACTAATCATATGCCAATTCTTGTAAAGTAAGAGTATCAAATATATATTAAGCACTTCTAATGTAATATCTATGAATCCATAACCAAGGGAATGACACTCATTGGGACAATTCCCAACATTCTCCCCAAGAATGAACTATGAACATATCAAACTCATTGAATGAAATTTTCATCATCCATAAACCGTGATATGAAGCTACTACATTAAAGTAGGGAAGTAATGTGAGTTATAACATAATGAAAGGGGTCTAATTAATTAAGTGACCAGAATGGGGTGTTAAAGGAAGTGATACAAGTCTTACTTACACCAAAACTAATTTGTTAAAAGAATACTCACGAATGAAGGTGTTAGAATGTGTGAAACTAGTATCATTAACACCTAAGGATGATATGTAAGGACAATTCACATTCATAAATGTAAATTTATGAAGATATGAAAGAAAAATTCACATTTGATCTATGTAAAGTAAGGATAACCAATCATTAATAGAGTACGTAAATCTCAATCTAGAAGCAAGCCTCCATAATGCTTCAATCAACACTAGATGGTAAAGAAGAGATAAACAATCACGTAAAGGGGTGAGTAATATGAAAAGCAAATATGCTAATATTAATGAACTTTTTGACAACATTTTAAGAGGCTAATGTGAAACATGAGAGCAATCTCAAATGAGCGTAAGTAAATGTTACCAAAACTTACTCACCTAGGAGAGTGTAAAGCTAAAGAAGAGACCAGTCTCTATGAACACTCTAACGAAAGTATTGAGATTAATGTATACTTAATACTAATGATGAGATGAGAAAAAATATAATGATATATGATGTCCTCATACTAGCATCCATCTTCCATGACATATGAGTTGAATGTAATGGATCTTTATACTGAGCACCGATAGGCTAGCTATGAGCGGTGATGACTTCTTTCGGGAAGGGCGGAGGTTCATGTAACTCTCATGAGATTAGACTATCCGGCATGTCAGGTACGGGTCTCCTTATATCTCCTAGTCTTTGAACCTATACTGCCCTCATAGGGATCTGGCGGGGTTTAATTCCCATGTACACTAGCATGTTTTGGGTCACTTTAACCGGTGATTCCTCCTCGTTTCGGTGTGGGGGAGACACTGAATGTCATGATGCTCACATGATCTATGTCAGTTAAGGTTAAAGTTCCCAAATAAATAATGAGGCCAGCCTCAAAGTATGAAAGATAATGAAATAAACGATACCAAAGGTATTTGTGCAGGACAATCAGGAGGTGAAATCAAATTCAAGTAATGAAATTAGGTACATCTTGGTCATTGCATTTCATGATCCCGATGAGAGTCTTAAACTTCATCCTAGGTATAGCTGGTGTTTACATCAGCCTACGAATGAATGAAATAAATAGTGTGAAGTATGAATAAATGAATGAAGCAGACTCTGTGTTTGCTAAAAAAGGCCCTAGGATAGAGGTCCCATATGTTGGGCCCTGACTTGAGATGTCTTAAGTTAACAGCAACGATTCTCAAGTCTCGTGTATTTGAAATGTATAATATATAAAACATGAAAGTAATGAAATCAATGGCATGATCAATAAAGAATTGCTTATGAAATATAATGAATATATAGTGTAAAGAATGACTCACTATAAGGTAGGGAAATCATTTCTTAGTTCTTCGATTACTCACATGATTCATTGAGGGTATGGGACTACAATGAATCATTGCACTTGTAAGTAATACATAGGACCAAAAGAATTATTGAACTACGCAACGAGAAGAAGCAAAAGACTGAAAAATAAACTAAAGCTTGTGCAAATATTTAAATATTAATAGATGCCTCAAGGTATATAAACAGGGTTAATAACCAATTAATGGGCATATCCAATAAAGATTGGCCTATAAATACATTTATACCCGATTTAAGAATGAAGTATTTATGTTGTATGTAAGGTAGTTGATACGCTCAAACTTACTTCTCCAGTAAGAAGTAAAGCGGTCGTGTCAAGTAAATAACGCAACTAGTGAGGTTGGGATCGTTCCCACGAGGAAAAATAGTTTAGACTTAACTTTAACCTATTATTACTATTGTTTGGTCAATTACTTCCTTGGAAAGCAAAAACAGTAAAAGGGGGGTTTCTATTTCTAAATGCATGAAAATTACTAACGAAATTGAAAGAGACACTTAACAGCTTTGAATGTTGGAGTTTAATCAATTAATCAAAGTAACTAGGGTTTACATGTTCCCCACAGGTTCATAACTTGATAATTCTAACTATAACAATTCTTTCCTAGTATCTTGCATGCAAAGTGATAAGTTATGTATTTCTAAATCCCTGGTCCGGCATCTTGAAAATCTCACTCCGCACCTTGGTCCGGCTACGTGTGTTGCTATCCTAACCCTTATCTTTACCTCATATTAAGCATCGTATTTGATATTTGACTAAGTTATTAGCTCGTACCAATCAATACTAGCCTATTAGATAGTATACACTAAATCTATGTT
>NC_028640.1:55248630-55289030 GCF_001406875.1 Solanum pennellii | reverse complement strand
TTGGCCATCCGTTAAAAAGACTTCTAAGCGAAAGAATTATTAATATATGCAACACACTATTCTAGAATTGTTATTTTAGTTAAGTTTTTACCTCATTATTTGCCTATGGTTCCCACAACCCTAGTTATGGAGTTTAGTTACCCATAGTCATAATCACAATATTCAAATATATTATATAAGAATTCATGTACTTACTTCAATGAGAAAGAGTAAAATCCGAAAGTTTGCTTGATTAATCACCAAAAATCACCACCAATCACTTGCAAGAATCTCAAAGTAATCAAGAATCTCACAAAAAGTCTAATGATAATAAAAGATCTAACAATACAATGTTTACTAACACCGTGTCTAACAATACGGAGTCTAACAATGATCCAGAGTCTAACAATACGGAGTCTCACTAATAATATAGAGTCCAACCTCAAAAATGAGGTTTCCGAACTATTTATAGAAAATAAAAACCTAATTAAACAAGGACTCTATTTGCTGGAAATTTGTCAAAACGCGGCTGGGTCGACGGACCTCGCGATGGATCGTCGTGGTCACGACGGACCGTCATGGACTTCGTCGTCCCATACTTGATGAAATTTCTTCTGCTGCTCACTTCATTACCCTCGACGACAAGTGTGATGGACCGTCATAGGCGCAACGTTCCGTCGAGGGTCTTCGTTCCAAAACACTTAAACTCTTGGAATATGGGTACTGGATTACTTCTTTGAACTTCATGACGAACCTGCAGGACGGACCGTCATGGACTCCGTAACCCGACACTTGGTCAGACTTCCCCATCTTCCTTCAGCAGCTGCAATATGCTGCCACCTACGGACCGTCACAAGCACGACGGACCGTCACAAGCTCCGTAGGTGGTCTCTTCTTCATTTCTTCGCTCAAAATCTCCGCATTCATCTTTGGACAGATTTCCTGCAAATAAAGAGAAACTATATAAAAATTAGCACAAAAAGGCTTTTGTACACACTAAACTTAAGGAAAAAGTATTAATAATACCGTGAAACCACGGTATATCAACACTCTCAACTTAAATTCGTTGTTTGTCCTCAAGCAACGCACTATGACTCAATACAAAATCTTTGTACAATAGTATCCATGTTTTACCTTTCGCAATCATTTGTCTATCAATCCCGATTAATCTCATCATATCTATGCATGCTATCACAATAAGGCTTGAATTATGTGGGATCAGAACATGACACAGACTCACCATGCACTAACACCTATCATCTTCAATTTCTCACCGAGATGCTAATATTTCCGGTATTGCAACTAGTGTCCTCACTTTGAAACAAAATCCTCATTTTTCACACAATGATTTCAGTTTGAGTATAAGGATTACTTTTCAACACTCGCTCTCAGAACAAAGTCACACTCATTCATACCTATTGCCATAAGCTTGCCCTTATTTTCACTGCCTTAAGTTCGCTATACAACCCTTAGGATCACGATAGGACTTTCTTAGCTTGTAACATAGGCTCAGGGTCAGGTAGGGTATATTTAGGTATACTTTAGTGACTTTTTGCGCTCCTTGACATATCGGCTTAACATACAATTTCTATCATTTTATCTCGCCCAGTTTCTCATATTCTTTCACCTTGCTATTTTCTCTTCTTTCTTCATTTGTGTAAGTGACTCTCTTCTTTTCTTGCTAGTATTTCTTGTATATTTTACTTTTCTTTACTTTTCTTTCAACTAATTCTTGAGTCACTTTACTTTTGTTCTTTCTCTCTCTTTGTTCTTTCAACCCCACTTTCCAGAGCATTCCTCATAATAGCCACCCTCAACTCATGGCTTTGCCATGAGTCAAAGTACACAATACCCAAAGTTGGGTCAGGGCCATAAAAATGTTGTTTACTGCATTAGCCACCCTCAACTTATGCTTTTGGCATAAGCTGAGGTGTACATGTCCAAGGAGGGACCAGGGCCAACATATTGTTCCCAGGAAAGATCAGTTGGAGTGAAAAAGAAAGGTCTAATTTAAGCTCAGATCATTTGGATCAAAGAAGGATAAATTTCATTTTGTTTTCTTTTATTTAGGCTAAAAATGGGCTATATTGAATAAGGGCCTATGATCCTTTCCTAATTGTCTATTACAGCTTACTTTTAGTAGGACTAACCAGGCATGTTCTAGCTCAGTACAAATAGTGGACTATTCAAATCTTCCTCACACTCACTTGACATCTCATCACTCTACCAGATTATCAGACACCTAGTTCGAATTTTAGACTTAGGGTAATGCAATGGTGTACCTCTATGTCATTGTTAGAGCCACACATTTATCAATTACTATGCCTAGTCGTGCATCATTTTTAAGTTTATCAGGATATCATTTTAGCCATCATGCTCCAGAATTAAACTATGTACAAAAGATATAGACATGCCGGTTCAACAGAAAAAGTAATCAGTCTTTTGGGGAAAAAGAACACAGGCAAGAAAACCCCAAAAGAGGATAGTGAATTTGGCTACTCAGACTTCACCCTAGCACTCACTTTCCATATACCCCACCCCCAACAAAAAATTATATGCAATTGTCCCCAATGCATAAAAAATTTAAATACTAGAATGTTAGGTGAAGCAAACCTGTGGCGCAAAGCGCCGTCGATCAGCAAGATGGTGGGTCCGGTTCCCCGGAACCCACGTCCTCTGCAATCTGGACACCCTTAGTGGTGTCCTCAGCAACAACCGCACTCTCAGCAGTGCCTCCCGCTATCTCCACAGTTTGGGAGCTAGACGCCCCAGCCGCTAACTCTCCTGCTCTCATCTGGTGCGCCGCCTCCTCAGCAAGTGAGGCTCTCCTTGCAGCCTCCATCTCACGGCGCTTCTTCTTCCGTGCTCGCGCCTCGTCCTCTGCTCAACCCCTACGCCTCTTGGCATGCTCTCGAGGGGGAGGTTGTGGAATCTTTGAGGTGGCGAATAGGGCCGCCAACACTGTGTCTTCAGCAGGCTCGACAGAAGGGGCCTCAGACTCCGGCACCCTAGCCTCTAAGATTATGTCGATATCTGCGCGAAGACTGTCGACCGCAGCCTGAATAGTCGACACATCCACCGGAGGGGCTGGCCGGGCTAGCACCCGCAACTCAAAGGCGTCCAAGCGCTGGTGAACCTCAGCGATCTTCCGCTCTGTATACTGGAGTATTTTTTTGCTCCAGGCGCTCTTCTGCCTCGGTAATAGACCTCTGTATCCACGGCTGAATATGATGCAGAAATGTAGCCATTTGCGCCTCTAATTTTTGGACCCTAGCAAGCGGAACCAGCGCGGGTAGAGGGGCTGTGCGAGAGGAGCTAGGGGCAGTGCTACCACCCGGGATAGACTGGACCGGGGTAGTGTCAGTGGACGCCGCCTGCATAGCCGTGCGGTCCTGGGCTACCATATCAGCAAGATCGTCAGCAAGTGGGGGCAGCTCTGGACGGGGCCCTCTGCGTGGAGCCAACTCATTGGCCTCATCTCTGATGAGGCCGATATCAGCAGTGCCCATAAGGGTCTTGAGCTGATCAACGTGCCATATAGGCACACCTGTGGACCTGCAGAGAGAAAAGATCATGCACGGGAAAGGGTAAGTAGTTGTGACCTTGAAAGCCCTCACGTACATGACTGCCTGTAGAAGCCACGTGAAATCTACCTCGAACCCGGCTATCATCGCCGCCATCAATACTACTCGATCCCATGTAACGATATTATCAGCGGCTTTGGGGGAAAGGCAGTGGCGGACAATCAGCCACAAGAACTTTGCCGTGAAAGTTAGGTTGGCCTTCTTGATGGCCCCCTTTAGCTCGGTCACCAAGTCGGCACCCACTCCATCAACTGACAGGTGCAGGGCCATCTACCTCTTGGTGATCTCTCTCAGCGATGGATCGGCAGGAACTGGCCATATTTAACAAGCTGCCATCGGTAGTCAAACTCGGCAGTGAGAGGGGTCCGAGTAGCATCAACACCCTCGCCGTATAGAAACCGGCGGATGGCAGGCAGGGAAATGTCGACCTGAACGCCCCCTACTCAGACCTTCTCCAGTGTGGCCTTTTTGGCGGGGGAAGCCCGCCTATCAATCTGTGATCGGAGAGTCGCTACGTAGGATGCGTAGAACTCTCGGACCATTTCTTCACTGTAACGTCCCAACGGACGTGCTGTCCACTCCAGGTGATGCCTGGTGAAGAGATTGTGGATCTCAGGCATCGTCGGGAGACTCCCTGTAAGGACCCGCCATTCCAATGTGAGTGTTCGAGTTATAACTCCTTTGTCGTTCAGGAACTTGGCGTCGGAGTAGACTTGAAATTGCCCATAGACACACCACCAGTTGGGCTGGTCTGTAGCCGGGGTGAGGGCATGAGTTGGTGATCCTGGTGTGGATTCCGAACTGTCAGCCTCATCAGATGAGTCCGACACTGCAGCGGTGGCGGGTGCGGGAACCTCAGCAGAGCCGGAGGCTTCCTCCGACCACGAAACTACTAAGGAGCCAGACGCTCCTTCTTCATTTGTGGCTGACCCAGAAGGTGTGCCGAACAGTGTGCGCTCCTCATCAGACTGGGAGACAGTGACTACGCCGGACGCCACCTTGTTGGGTGTGGCACTGGTGGCACGTAAAGCATGGGAAGGGGTTGAAGTGCCTGGGGGCACATACTCGGGGTCACGCTCATCATCAAAGCCAATGACCATGCGGGCAGACAGGGCGAAAGACTTCGATCGCCCGCGTGCATAGATTCGATCTTCCTTGGGTGCCATAGTAGATAGTACATGTAAAGGATCAATATTAGTACAAATAGTGGAAAACAAGA
Source organism: Solanum pennellii (assembly GCF_001406875.1). Taxonomy (NCBI): domain Eukaryota; kingdom Viridiplantae; phylum Streptophyta; class Magnoliopsida; order Solanales; family Solanaceae; genus Solanum; species Solanum pennellii. The sequence continues at coordinate 55,284,248 of NC_028640.1, read as the reverse complement.
CAAGCAAAACCACACAAAAAAATTAAAATAATATGACATTTCTATAGTAACAGTGACATACGACGGGCCTGGTGACGGCACGTCGTGACTATGACGGACCGTCATGGGGTCCATCATGTCTTCCTTAGACTATGTATATATGTAGAACCCTAAAGGAGAGTCTCTCACAAGTATGACGGTATGTGCAGGACAGACCGTCACAGGTACGACGGTCCATCGTAGGTGTCCGTCAGAGGACACTTGAAAAAAAATGGAGACCCTTAGGAGAGGGGTCTCTGACCGTCATAACGGTCATGCAGGACGGACCGTCGTGGGTATGACGGTCCGTCGTACTCATCCGTTTGAGGACACTTAGAAAAATGGTGAGAGACCCTTAGAAACAGGGTCTCTGACAACCAGAACTGTTGTGCAGGACGAAACGACGGTCCGTCACATATGTCCGTTAGAGGACACTTAGAAAAAAATGAGAGACCCTCAGGAAAAGGGTCTCTAACAACCAGAACGGTTGTGCAGGACGGACCATCGTGAAGACGACGGTCCGTCACATGTGTCCGAGACACTTAGAAAAAATAGGCAGTGGGGTGTTAGGGCTATTGGATTGGACCCTATGACGGTCCGTCGTGGGTACGACGGTCCGTCATCGGGGTCTCGTTCTGTAGATCAGTGACAGAACTGGGGGTACCCCATTCATCCCCGATGACCCAAATTGAATTTGTAGTATTTTGAACCTACATTTGTCTAACCCAAATACCTAGTAAACTAGTAATTCCAAAAGCACCTATGTCTAGCGTTGTAAACACAACAATTTCGGAGATTTTTAACCTAGGTTAGACAGAAATTTATATAAAAGAAATGAACATATCAATAAAAACTAGGCTAAAACTAATTGATAAGCAAAAATGCAAGAGAAATGAGTAGATATTAGAGACACATACCTCAGAATTGGAGAAAGCAAGATGGAAAAGTATTTGGTGACCGAGAAGACACCCACAGCAGCATCTCCGACTAGTAGATGATAACTTTTAGGGCTTTGGAGGATTTTGGGGGAACAATTATCGGTTGGTAGAGGGAGAGATTATGGAAGTTGAAAAGGGAGGGAAATAGGCGGAATAGTGAAGGAATGGGGGTGAAATGAGGGGTTGGGGGAGTTTAAACAGCATGATTTTGAAAAAGACTCCAGCCGGGTCGGGTCGGGTACGCCTCATAATGACGCGATGACTCCCCGACGACGGTCCGTCTCAGATGTGACGATCCGTCGTTGGGTCCGTCGTGTGTGCCCTAGTTTAAGAATAACAGAAAGACGTACCTTGCACGACGGATGCATACGATGGTCAGTCACTGTATCCGTCAGTGAATGTTGTAGAGTAATTTTCTGCAGAATTTCCTGGTGATGTGCCTGCAAATTTGAAAACCCATTAGTAGAAAAATACTACCATTACTAAAAAGACTATAAGTATTGGGTTGCCTTCCAACAAGCGCCTGCTTTAATGTCGCGGCACGACTGGGGACACTTGATTACTCAGACTTCATCAAGATGGTATGCCTCTATCACTTCATTCCCCGATGCTTTATGCCCAAAATAGAGTTTTATTCGTTCTCTATTCATCTTAAACCGCACTCCCTCCTTGGCTTTTAACTCAACTGCTCCATGAGGGAATACTTGGGTAATCAAGTAAGGGCCAGTCCATTTGGACTTGAGCTTGCCCGGAAGACAAGGCGACCTAGAACTGTCTAAAAGCACTAAATCCCCAACCATAAACTCTTGTTTTGAAATTTTTTGTTCATTTTCCTTCTTCATCTTTTCTTTGTGGGATATGGCAGATACAGATTGGAGCTCGCCACTCTACCTCATGGTCCTACATATGTTGAAGGTCGCTTCTTCATTGTTCAACCAAAATTTCATCTGTCCCTTTTCCATATCAACTAAGGCTCTACCTGTGGCAAGGAATGGCCTCCCAAGAATAATAGGCACTTAAAAATTGCCTTCACAATCAAGAATAACAAAATCAGCCGGAAAGATGAATGAATCCACTTTTACTAGTACATCATGGAGTATCCCTATAGGCCTTTTCACTGTCCGATCAGCCATCAGTAGCCGCATCGCAGTGGGTTTTGGATCCCCCAAACCCTACTTCTTGTAGATCGAGAGGGGCATGAGATTTATGCTTGCCCCCAGATTACATAATGCTTTCAGAAAATGTAATGACCCAACTGTACAAGGAATAGTGAACGCACCCGGATCTTCTTTCTTTTGTACGAGGGATCTTGTAGCAATAGCGCTACAATGCTGCAGTCTATCATCATCCTCAAAAGTGACCGATCTTTTCTTTGTGACCAGATCTTTCATAAACTTGGCATAACCGGGCATTTGTTCTAGAGCTTCTACCAAAGGGACATTGATAGAGAGCTGCTTCAGCATTGTAATAAAACGCTGATATTTACCATCCTCGGTCTTTTTCACTAATCTCTGAGGGAAGGGTGGTGGTGGTATAGGCATGGGAATTACCTTCATAGAGACTTCTGCATCTTTTCCATTGCTCTCTTTTTCCTCAACACTACCCTTTACCACCTTATCATCATCCTTTCTCACATTTTCCTCAATAGACGGCATAGGTGGATCAATGGTTTGCTTACCACCATGAGTAGTGATTCTCATACAGTGTGCATCATTTTTCGGATTTTGGACAGTGTTGCTAGGAAGAGTTCCCGGTTGCGGTGTATTTACAGTCGCAGATAATTGGACCATTTGCAACTCGATTTGCTTAATCGATATTGCATGTGTATCGACTTTTTGCCCAATACTTGCTAAATCACACCTCAACTCTTTAATGTGATCATCACTAGCATCGAACCTCCTCATCATTTTGTGCAACATATCCTCAACTCGCGCCATACCACCTCCACCATCCCTAGGAGTAACTTCACAATTTGGAGGAGGAACATAGGGCCCATTCCTGTCATTTCTATTACCATAGTTACCCCTGTTGAAGTTGTTCTCGCGGTTATACTTTCCATCTCGGACATAATGACCCTCACGGTTGTAATTACCATAGTTCCGACCTTGGTTCCCTTGACCTTGGCGCCAATTCTCCTTATTAGAGCCTTGGGCACTTGGTCGAAAACCCCCTGTCTGCTCATTTACTGCATAGGTGTCCTCCGCATAATAGCATTCAACATTAGGTGGCGGTGGTTTCGACAAGTAGTTGACTGCATTTATCATTTCTGCACCCCCAGTGAAATGTTTTAGTACCAACCCAAGCTCAGTTCTCATCTGAGCCATTTCTTCACGAATCTCATCTGTGGCTGGGTTGTGAGTGGACTGTAGTGCGAAGGTATTTCTCCGGGTATCTGTTTTCCTAGTACTCCAAGTTTTATTGTTCCGGGAGATTTTCTCTAATTTTTCAGCAATCTCAGCATAAGGACACTCCCTATAAGATCCACCTGCTATAGTGTCCAACACCGCTTTATTATTATCATCTTGTCCCCGATAGAAGTATTCCTTCAGTGACTCTTCATCTATACGGTGATTTGGGACACTTCTCAAGAACGGGGTGAATCTATCCCAAGAACTACTAACTGACTCTCCTGGTAATGCCACAAAGTTGTTCACTCTGTCTTTGTGGTTTAGTTTCTTGGAGACCGGATAGTAGCGTGCTAAGAAGACATCCCTTAGTTGGTTCCAAGTGAAAATTGAGTTAAGGGAGCTTAGTGAACCATATAGCATCCTCTCCCGTAAGTGAGGGAGGAAACACTCTGAGCCTCATTACATCTATGTCCAAGTCATGCCTCCCTACACAGCTTTTACACACTGCCCTTACCTTAGCTATATGGGCATGTGGATCCTCAGAAGGTAGCCCTGAAAACAAACCTCTGGCAGTGAGCATTTGCATCAGGCTACTAGTACCACAAAGGTGTGGCCTGTGGGTAGAGGAGGTAAGACAAGTGGCCTATCAGAGTCTGCTATGTTATCATAGCCTCTGTAGTATGCTTGGGGCCGTGGACCGGGATTTTTTCCCCTCTGTTGGTGTTCACCCGGAGCATCGGGTAACAACTGACCATGAACATCAACCGGAGTTGGGATGTCCTGGTTTGGGTCATCATCATTTATTCCCAAGTTTCGATTCATATTGCGTAGTGTACGCTCTAATTCGTGATCGTAGGGAAACAAGGGTTCTCTTCCTCTCCGTGTATTTGGCGTACAAGGAGGATAGTTCTGAAAAAAGTCAAAAACAATAAAACAAAGTAAAATCAAGAAAATATCAACTAAACTATAGTAATAAGTTCATGTTAATGTAAAATCTGTAATCCCCGACAATGGCGCCAAAATTTGATATGCTCAAACTTACTTCTTAAATAAGAAGTAAAGCGGTCGTGTCAAGTAAATAACCCAACTAGTGAGGTTGGGATCGTTCCCACGAGGAAAATAGTTTAGACTTAAATTTAACCTATTATTACTATTGTTTGTTCAATTACTTCCTTGGAAAGCAAAAACAGTAAAAGGGGGGTTTCTAATTCAAAATGCATTACAATAACTAACGAAATTGAAAGAGACACTTAACAGCTTCTGGAGTTTAATCAATTAATTAAAGTAACTGGGGTTTACGTGTTCCCCACAGGTTCATAACTTTATAATTCTAACTATAACAATTCTCTCCTAGTATCTTACATGCAAAGTGATAAGTTATGTATTACTAGATCCTTGGTCCGGCATCTAGAAAATCTCACTCCGCACCTTGGTCCGGCTATGTGTGTTGCTATCCTAACCCTTATCTTTACCTCATATTAAGCATCGTATTCGATATTTGACTAAGTTATTACCTCGTACCAATCAATACTAGCCTATTAGATAGTATACACTAAGTCTATGTTGATAATTCTTTTCCTATTATCTACCTCCTTGGTCCGGCAAGTAGCATTAAGGCGAGTTCTAACGTTGGCCATCCGTTAAAAAGACTTCTAAGCGAAAGAATTATAAATACATGCAAGAAACTATTCTAGAATTGTTATTTTAGTTAGGTTGTTACCTCATTATCTGCCTATGGTTCCCACAACCCTAGTTATGAAGTTTAGTTACCCATAGTCATAATCACAATATTCAAATATATTATGTAAGAATTCATGTACTTACTTCAATGAGAAAGAGTAAAATCCGAATGTTTGCTTGATTAATCACCAAAAATCACCACCAATAACTTTCAAGAATCTCAAAGTAATCAAGAATCTCACAAAAAGTCTAATGATAATAAAAAGTCTAACAATACAATGTTTACTAATATCGTGTCTAACAATACGGAGTCTAACAATGATCCAGAGTCTAACAATACGGAGTGTCACTAATAATACAGAGTCTAACTTCAAAAACGAGGTTTTTCGAACTATTTATAGAAAATAAAAACCTAATTAAACAAGGACTCTATTTGCTGGAAATCTGTCAAAACGCGGCTGGGTAGACGGACCTCGCGACGGATCGTCGTGGTCACGACGGACCGTCATTGACTCCGTCATCCCATACTTGATGAAATTTCTTATGCTTCTCTCTTCATTACCCTCGACGGCAAGTATGACGGACCATCATAAGCACAACGGTCTGTCGAGGGTATTCGTTCCAAAACACTTAAACTCTTGGAATCTGGGTACTGGATTACCTCTCTGAACTTTATGACGAACCTGCAGGATGGACCGTCATAGACACGACGGACCGTCATGGACTCCGTAACCCCACACTTGGTCATACTTACCCATCTTCCTTCAGCAGCTGCACTACGCTGCCACCTACGAACCGTCACAAGCACGACGGACCGTCACAAGCTCCGTAGGTGGTCTCTTCTGCATTTCTTCGCTCAAAATCTCCTCATTCATCTTTGGACAGATTTCTTGCAAATAAAGAGAAACTTATACAAAAATTAGCACAAAAAGGCTTTTGGACACACTAAACTTAAGGAAAAAGTATTAATAATACCGTGAAACCACGGTATATCAGTAGCCAATAATGGAAAAAGGATTATGAATCAACTAAATAATGGGAATATCCAATAAATATTGGCATATATTTATAATCATACCCAAAGGAAATAAGAATGAAGAATCTAAAGTAGAGTAGCCAAATCATCTCCCTCGTCTTGTGAATTGCTTACTCGATTCATTGTAGGTATGGGACTACAAAGAACCATTATACTTGTAAGTGAAACATAAGAATAAAGTAGATCTTTGAACTACATAGCAAGAAGAAGAAACAGACTGAAAAATAATCTAAGTGTCAAAAATAGGGCTCTCGGGTTTGGACTATCAAATTTCCAAATCTTCGCTCGAGTTTTTCTAAAACTATGTGGATGATATTAATGTTTTGTAATCATATAGAAAATGAGTTGTGTGCTTTGAATGCATTAAACATCATATTCATACCACAATTCACATCTAACAATTTAGGAAAGTCTAGTCACTAGGCTTTCCAGAAATAACATGCTGTTTAGGAAGATATTTCTTTAATCATGCATAGCTTTATGTGTATGTGTGCATACACCAATACTTACTACAAGTGGTGTACTAACCCCCTACTATTTACTATTTTTATAGGTGCGGGTCTAAGGAAAGGTTGATGACACTTGTAGCGGTTTGGACTTCTGCGTTTTTCCAAACAATTTTTGTAGGTCCTCATAATTTTGAGGAGGCTACATATTTAGTCTAGCCTTTGTTTTATAAAAGCTAGTGGATGTTGTCCGTAGAGTTTCTTTTGTACTTTTATTTTGAAGCTTTTGTAATAAGGTCGTGTTTGGCAAACGTATTTATGATATATTCTTATTCTATTTCAAATTGATTCCTATGATATATGGTTGTTATATATATTGATCTTACTATATAACGAATTCATGAAATCACTATATGAAGTCAATGTATACTTAATACGTTTAATTGTTTTGAATTTTCCACTTAAAATACCCTAATGAATGTGATGAATGAAGACGAGGCTTATCTGTGACCTCTGAGAGGTCAACGACGCCGGTTGTGATCAGGATTCAAAAATCCAGGTCGTGACAGGAATGACACGATGTTGAATGAGCACAAAAGGTTGGCCAATAGTTGAGGAGCATAGGGTCCTTAATGGAAGCCTCCACATTGTACCATCTATTGGGTAGCTCTTTTGGACAAACCTATGCACTGAACGTAGCCTCGAGAAATATAGCGAGGAGATAGCCAGAGATTTCTATTCCTCATATGCATCCACCATAACAAATTCAATCTCTAAATGGATTAAGCCCATAGCTCAGCCTACACTTCATTCCATATTAGTGAGGGTTTCAAAGTAGATATATCCGAGGTCACGATTCATATGTGTCCTATCCCATACACTATCTATGAATATATCAGAATATGATAACAAGATACACATCATTAAGAACGGGGTATTTCAGAGGGATGTCGAGCAGAGAAAGACACTATTGAGGTGGATGAAAGCTTACATTACCAAGGATGGAGAGAGATTTGAGTGGGTAAAAACTCCAAGCATGGGCATCAGAAAGGCATCATTGAGATTTACTATAATGTTCTTCTGGTTTTTGGTTCAGAATGGATTGTACCAAACTCATGCGGACAATGTGCTTACTGGGACTTAGTAGTGATTCTAGCAACAATGTTGGCAGGTTTAGAGATTGACTTTGTCCACATCCTTATTGTAGACATCCATAAGAGGGCCTTCATGGCCACCAGAACCTTGCCCTCCTCTTGCCTTACTTTTCAGCTCTGCACGGATGCTTCCATGCTTGTTTGGCATTGTGATTGGTTGTTTGAGGCGATAAAGACTATGGACATCGGCGTCATTCAGAATGATGTCGTTTAGCAACACTTTGAAGGGAGCCACATGTTGAAGTATCACATTTGGGTAATGATGTTTTTTAGGGATGTGGAGAAGATGCAGACTGATGACACTTACATTCCAACCCTTACGACGGATGTCAGGATCCACCTTATTCGGCTACTAGTCGAACACTAGATCTTCTTGATACACTCCATCTTTAGGGCCTACTACAGTGCATTTAGACTAAGACCGAAAGATGGGGACTGTGATGGAACCTCTACTTTAGAACACGAGGTGGTGGATGCAGCGATCGATTGAGAAGTCCAAGGAGAGGATGTAGTAATTGATGGACTAAAAGATTCAGGCCATTCATAAGCACTTGGATTCTTTCAAGTTGAGATTCCTAGAGATACCGACCTCGACTATTGATTTGGCCACCTTCTAGACTAGTTGGACAAACTTCGTGCTGATGTTGATACCCTCCTAGCAATTCTTGAGACTAAACCAAGGGCTACCACTACAGTGGATAAGGATGAGGTGCTAATGAGTGCTCCCACAAGATTTTTCCCATCCTACTAGGAAGCGCCACAACTCCCACCGCTCTTCTGATGATACTAAGTCTCTGAGATTTAAGAAAAAGGAGTGCCAGCATCTTTAATAGGCTCGAGGGGCAACTATACTTGATGAAGAGATTAAATAATAGTGGGTACGAAAGATAGGTGTTGAACCATATGGAAGATTAAGCACTACTGAGGATGCTACCTTTGTTAATGAAGTGCTACTGATTGAGTCCCTAGTGTTATCCATAGGGTTCCGGGAAATTGGACCCACCCTCTTCTTAACGGGTCTTAGCGTACTTGCGTCATATGTTTGATTCACCGTATGCTTTACTTTTTATTTTTGTGCATTGAGGGAAATCACATCTTATTTTGTTGGGGGTGGGGTAAATGGTTCAAGAGTAATAGGGTGAAGTTTGAGTAACCCAAGTCATAATCCTCCTTTGAGGTTTTCTTGCCTGCTGTTTTTTCCCCAAATGACTATTACTTTTATGTTGAACCAACATGTATAAGAATGCATGTGTAGAAGTAAGAAAAAAAATGAAAGAATGATGGCATAAAGAGTATGAAGTTGATGCCATCCAAAAGTTTTAAAATGTGATAGATCTATAGGCTTGATGAATTGAATGTGTTTATCACAATATGACATGATAAGGAACCGACTTGACCTTATAACTTAAGCTAAGACATGAAATGGGTAATCTTATAATGTGATAATGAAACAATGTGCCAAGTGTGTTTGAGAAAAATATGAATTTTCATAGAGTATGTGCCAATCTGCAACTTGCTCTGTTAGTCTTGCTAAGATAATCTAGGCTAGAAGCTGGGAAATGATCATAGGCCCTTTTCTAATTATTTCACACAAGCCTAAAATGATCCAAAATATAGACACAAATGTTACAGTTTATCCAAAGGTTTGAGCCTAATGTATACTACTTCTCTCAATCAACCTCACTACCTTCCCTAAAATTATTGTTTTCGCCCTGGCCTCTCTTTGGATATGTGCACCTTCACATAAGCATAAAGCCTATGTTGAGGCTGGATAATTCAAAAAGATATCTCAATGTTGGCGCTGGTCTAACATCGGATATTCTGAATCTCAATTCATCAAAAATGCATAAGTTGAAGGTGGCTATGAAAGACGAAATGAAAAGCAAAAGAGTATGTAGAGAGTTTTGTGTAGAAGAAAAACAAAGAAAAGATGTGATTGAAATCAAAAGAAAAAAAAAGGAAGATAAAAGTTTTTTAGGAAAAAAAGAAAGATGAAGTAAAAGAAAAATAACAAAAGTGAAATATATGACCTATAAAGTCAAGAGTTGCATTTGTGATGAACAGAATCAAGGAAAAGAGTTGAAAATAAAAAAAATGTAAAGAATTCGTTGTAAAAACCCAATGCAATGTCAAGGAGGGAAGAAAGTCACCAAAAGGTGCCCAAATATATCCTACATGATCCTAATCCTACGTTACAACATAATGCAGTCCTATAGTGATCCTAGTGACTGGTTTGGAGAATCTATGCAGTGAAAATAAGGGCAAACCAATGGTATTGAGCACCAATTGTACTTGACGTCACTTCTAAGCGTGAGGTTTAAGTGAATCCTTAAACTAAAAAATTCATATCTATTGTGTAAAAAGGGATTTCTTTTGAACTGAGGGCACTAGTTACATTGTTGGAGAATTGTACTTTTGTGATTTTTAAAAGTGTATGTTGTGGTGTAGATTGGTCAAGATATGTTATGTTCTGATCCGCATAAGTTAGCTTGATTAAAATATTTGCACTAACGTGATGGAATGGACTTATAAAGACATGTGATTGCTTGACGTTTGAATGTGTGCTTCTACATAAGTGTCTTTTAGAGATTTAGTACATATGTTGACACAAACAACAAGTTTAAGTGTAGGGTGCTGATATACCGTGAGTTTACGATATTTTCTATGTGTTTCACTTAGAGTTTGTGTGCATCTAGGGCTATGTTGTAATAGAATTATTCTTTTTTGTGTAATGTTTGCAAGAAATAGGCTTGGAAATGGTTGATGAAGACGTGAGCTTAAAAGTGAAGACGTTGCCACCAACGGAGCCACCAACGGGCCGTAGGTCCAAGGCCGGGCAGTGGATGGTCAGACGTACGTTCTGGTATGATGAGATGAGTTTCAATAATCAGTCAACAAAATACCAGGATGGACTATAGTCCAGTAAACTGATTGTGGGTAAGGCATCGTAAATGGAGCATTCGAAACGTCTTACTTGTGTTGAACTGTGGACCAAGCCAGAGGTTTTAGGTTAACATATGTTTCATCCTACAAATCCATAAAGGAGTATTCGAAATATGAAGATTCCATTACCTGATGAATTTATCAAAGTGTTGAGCCATGCAAGGGACCCACGAACTGTGGGTGGAGACATTTATTTAAACCGCATCTAGATAGCTTATTTCTTTATTTTGTTTCGTGTTGGTTTTGAAATTGTTTCTTATAAATAGGAGATGTAGACCTCACATTTTGGGTTAGACATTATTGTAAGGTTTTATATTATTTCTTTGTGGAAGTAAATTTTAAAATATTCGTAATTAACTTTACGAAATTTGTTTTATGCTGCTTTAACTTTGAATTTCAATTCAAGATTTCGGGTTTTCATCAATTCTTTTTGTAAGTTCATGAATTCTTTTCACCCAATTACGAATTGTTTTCGTTCAAGCATAAATAAATAAATCCACAACTAGGGTTGTGAGAACCATGATCAATTTACAAAGTATGAATAATAATGAAGTAACTCTTGAATAATGTTTATGTATTTACTGTTAGTTAATTCTCTTACAAGTCTTTATAAAGGTGCGCAATGTTAGGACCCACCTCATTCCTGCTTTTTTCAACATCGATGTAGAAATGAGAAAAGATTTAGTAACAGAGATTTAGTGGATGTTATCTAGTAGTCTAATGTCAGTCGTAGTGAGGGTGAAAACTAAGTCATACATTGATGTAATGACTAATCTAAGGTAAATCGTAAGATTTAGTAAGGCATCCCCCCGTAGCCGGACCAAGTTACAAGATGAAATTCCCTAATTGGAGGACTAAACACTTAGTGATACATAACTTACCAACTTTACATATAAAACACTAGTAAAGGATTACTATTATAAGGATTACCACATTGCGAGCCTATGGGGAACACATATGCCCTAGTTTCTTTCTCACATTGATACAACTAAGTTAAATCTTGTTTACTTGTTATTGAAGCATAATAATTTGTTACTTCATTACAACCCCCCCCCCCCGTTTACTTTCCTTAGAAATTCATTGACTAACCGAATATAATTGATATTTAATTTTTGACCATTTTCCTCATGGGATCGACCCTAACCTACAAGTTGGGTTCTTTATTTGATAATGATCCCATACATTTAATGAGGATGGTATTATATGAGCGTATCAGGTACATGTAATTATAATTGACTTCTATTTAGTCGTTGCTCCCACTCAGTCTAACATAGGAAAAAAAATTTCGTGTGCATTAACTGCAAAGTAATTGTAGATGTATTGGGTTGGTAGATACCCATTTATGTTTCGCTATATATTTGTGAAATTGGGTAACTTTTCTTCATCCCGTACTTTGGTTTATAATGTAATGACTACTAAAACATTTCTTTTGTTCATCTACTCCTCCATAAGCCAACCTCCTCTTTGGATCTATTTTTTCTCTTTGCTTTTAGCAGAAACCAACTTACTTTCTTGAATAAGCTCATTTTTATTCTTTGTATTTAACTACATACCATTATATATAGATCTAAAATGGTTGATAATGATTGGGATATAAGTGCCATCGTAAGAAGCTGAAATTTTGATAGTTCTAACATTGTTGTGACTCCTAAGTTAGACTTTGAGACTCATCTAAATAATATTTTGAATTCTTTTTATGCAATTTTAGCTCCTGACATGACTATTTTAAATTGTTTTTCTGAAATTTTCTCTTTAGATTTCCAAACTGCTCACCATAAAAACTAGATGCGGTCGTAAGAATTTGTAATATTAATAAACCTTACAATGTTGTAGCTCCTGATTTAGACTTTGAGACTTATCTAAAGAATATTTTCAATTCTTTTGATGTAATTTTAGCTCCTGATATGACTTCTTTTAATGGCGTACCTGAAATTTTCTCTTTAGATTTCCAAACTGCTCACCAAGATAAACTAGATGATCAGCTCATGATAAACCAAAATGGTAACAAACATTGTACTTACATCCTATTCAACCATCTCTATTAATCTAACAAAGCTCTCTTCCTCCATTACCAACAACATTAACGTTTGTGCCACAATGTACTACAACACCAGCAGAATGGATTGATCTACAACAACAACTCGATATAGGGGCTATTATTTATCCTAATTTCACTCCATGAAGACTCCTTTAATACAAACTAGAACAAGGTAATAACTTATTTCATTACATTTTATGTATATGTTCAATTTTTTAATCATAGTACTTTTGATTTGAAGTCAGGAAAAATCAGTCGATAAGGAATACCTACGAATTATTCTAAGAGGAACTCAGAAATAATATATGGACATGGCGCAAGTACGCTCAGAAGCATATCAAAGATTCACCATTACCTAGGTTTTCTCTATTCCCCATTTTTTCATGTCATAAAATGTTACGTTCCCTTCTGTTCTCAATTTTCATAAGAATAAGTCATAAAATTATTAATGGTATAAACACATAAAATATTTGACAAACCCTGATTACTATTATATGTGTATGACATAACAGGAATTACAATAAGTGTAGTACATCAAAACTCTGCAAAGAAAAAAAAATTGAAAAAAGCCAAAGGATGAGAACATTTTCTTGGTGTCCTATTCCGATGAACAAAACCATGATCCACCCATGAACCATAAAGATCATGCTAGTTTCAACAGTAGTTACGAATTCAAGCTTCCAAAAGGCATAAACATTGTTCCCCAAACATCAACCTTGAGGGCATCAAAGACTTCATCCAAACGTGTTAGGCATTCAAGTGATGTTGCTTCTCCAATTATCACAACAATGCCTCCACTTGAAATTCGGAGAAAAAATAAAATGATTATTGCATCTGTGGAGGACAAATGTGATGGTAAAGAAGAGGTGGACATGAATGAAGATACTCTCATGGATTATGAATAGCTCCAAGGAGTTAGTGCTTCCACCTAATAGTATGAAAATGGCAAGAGGATTTGATATTTCTCCCTTCCCCACCAACTCTTTATGTTGACATATGTGATACTATAGTCATGTTTCTATCGGTGATTTTAGTGTGGGAATTATAAAATTTTAGCTTTGTATTTTTCTATGCTTAACCATTTACATCATAGAAAACTGGATATTTTTAGTTTCATCATTTTATATTGTTCTTCCGTTAAAAAATCTAGTCGTTGTTGTATGTTGTGGTTCATTTCCCCAAATAGTTCTCTATTTAAGAAACCTTGTTTGAATTAATTTTAAATTAAATTATATATTCTAGTAAATTATCGTTGTTCGATTTAAGATATTTTACATATACACTGAAATTTATGTTGTAGTGTTTTTTTTCAAATTTAATTTTACTTTTATGACATTTTTTTTTTGTCTGTGTGTGTGTTGTGTGTGTGATTTTTTATGAAATGCATGTGCCAAGAATAAGAAGAAGAAGGAGGAGGACAAAGTTTCAAAAATTATAGTTTAAAATTTTGAGGAAATCCCTCTTTTTATAGCACACAAAGCGTAGTGTACGAAAAGATGCTTATTGGGTATTATCATAAAAAAAAGTCATAACCCTTCAAAAACGTTAAAAATCCTCGAAAAATCATAACTCTTTGAAAAAGTCACAACCCTTCATAAAAGTTACAACTCTTCAAAAAAGTTGCAACCCTGTAGAAAAGTCACTATCCTCGGAAAAGGTCACAACTCAACGGAAAAGTCATAACTCTTTGAAATATCACAACAAAAGGTGTATGCTTTTAATATAATATAATATAAATAAATAAATATATTATAATATAAGATATATTAAATTTGATAACTTAACATTTAAGTTAGGTTGTTCATTCTATATTAAATTAAATAAAAATAAGTGTACCACAAACAAATATGAAACAGAAGAGTGTTTATTAAATCTATTTTAAACTCTTCAAATAATTTGTTGATCACTTCATTTTTCTCCAACAATTTGTGATTTTCATAGCTTAAACACCAACTTGTTGTTTGTGTAACAAAAAATTATTGAACTGCTTGCAAGTAGAAGTTATTGTTGAAGTATATTTATGGCTATGGAAATGATTAGATATTAATTATCTAAAAATCTTCTGATTTGAACTTTAGTTATTTCATTCTCTTTGTCGCAATATTTTTTTTGATTTGTGTAATTTACCCACAAAAAACATTGTAATCTCATAATTGAACCACTCTCAAAATCTTCAATGATAGAAAACATACAAAATGCATAGTTAAAAGTGTGTGAATCAACCCCTCTGTTTTAGAGAACAAAGGATAGTATGAGAAGACATTGATTATGCCTTATCAGATAAGTCACAACCATTCAGAAAAATCGTAACTTTTCAAAAATATCATAACTCATTAAAAAAAGTCACAACTCTATAAAAAAACAATCCTTCGAGAAAGTCACAACCCATTAGTGTGAAAAAGGTGTCACTTTTTAATTTAATCAAGAACAAATAAATAAATATAATATAGAATATAGAATATATACTAAATTGAGTATTTAAAGTTCATGGTATTATAGTAAATAAATATTAAAATTAGTAAGTTCATGCTTTTAAGGTAGTACTAAATTAATTTTGACACATGTGCGTTGCATGTGAATATCACACTATGTGGCACGCTAATTTTAAGAATAATGTGAATATTATTAAATAAAAAATTAAGTACACAATAATAAAATAAATAATAAAGTTTAATTTCCTAAGAGTAGTGGTTGCAACATTTTTATGATTGCCACTGAAAGTTAGTCAATCATAAAATCTCTTAGTTACACCTTTAAATTGTAACATCCCAAAAATTTCTAATTAAAGAATCGCACCATTCTTTATTTGTTAATAGGATTGTATCGAGTGATAATTCATTTTTCTTAGGTGTTATGGTCAATTCTTTTGTGCGGGAATAATGTTAGATATGAATTAAGGTGAATCCCTAGAACAAACTTGAGTTGAAAGTGTTCTAACTGATTGAGTTTCAATATGAGATTTTACTTTGATCAACTTCAGACGATCATAACTCTTAGCATATAAAGTGTTAGTTGGCTTATGACCTATCAAATTAAAGTCATTTGTTTCTCTTTCAAATGCCTCCATGTTTGCTCGCGCTTGGAGATAAAAGATATGTCTGTTTGAGTGAAGTCTTCTTTTTAAGGCACCTAAATAATTTTTAGAAGTGTAGTTTGGTTTTTTCCCATCCCTTATAATCGTAAGTCACATTTTTCTTCATCCAATTAAAGGTCTGGGCAACGTTTAAATGATTTTTCACATCTTTAATACCTAGAGGAATTAGAGTATGGTTTCAAGAGGAGAAAAATCTTGGGTTGAGAAGTCGTTCAAGTTCCCATAAATTTCACCAAGAACCTCTTTCATTCCATATCTGTAAGTATGATCACAGTGTTAGAGTTTTTCATCCACATGCCCTATATATCGATTTAGTCAAGAAATTTTTATATATAAAGGATCCCTTCATAGTTCTTGATATTGAGTTCATCATTAACGATGACGACTTTGATTCTTTTGTTTTGTGAATCTTTGGTAGATAAATGTTTCCAAAAGAATTGTATGAAAGTTATCATGTATTATTATTGGGTTTGAGATCAAGAAGATTTTAGGAGATATGTTCCCAATTCTAAACTAGTTGGGGTCCTAATTTTAGCTTGAAAATTAATTGGGTTGATGGGGTAGGGGTATGAGGTAGCGCGACATGTAGACGCCAGAGAGGGCTCCCAGAGGTTTACAACCTAGTTCCATGCGCAACAGTGCGCCCAAAACCTGGGGCTGAAGTTTTTTGTCTGGCGTTCCACGCCAGCAGTCGTCAGGGATTGTCTTGACGATCCTTTCCATGTTTCACTGGCTAGGTTTCCCTTCTATGTAATTTATCATATAGGATCCATTTACCATTAAATATTACATGTTGTAATCACGTGTATTAATGCACATTTAAAACTAATGTGAGTTTAAGAGATTTTATTTTCTTGATTTTGATTCTTTGAGCTACTGATTCTTTTTTAAATTATATTCCTATCTGTGGAAGTGTTATATGTTAGACATTAACATTCTTGAGTTGATTCGTTCATGTCTATATTTCTATATGAACCCTATGAATTTAGTATTCTTTATATGAGTAGTATTTTTGCGTTCTGAGTTCTTGATATCTGAGTATTGAGTTTTATATATTGTTATTGATATTCTTAGGTTGATTCATTTATGTCTATATTTAATCAGGAACCGTGTTTTAAATTGTGACTTTTGCGAATCTTTTAAGGTCAACATTTGTGTTTATACGGAGTTTGAGAATAAGTATAAGGGAACTAAGTAGTTCTCATATATTTCATTTTTACATTTAAAAAGAAAGGTAATTCATGATTTGCATGATAATCGAGTATGTCATCATTGTATAGGCAATATGCCATCAATATATTCTATCAATGTAACTTCCAGAGTCATCAGTAATCATATCACAATTAATTTTTCTTTTAAACACATTTTTAGAAAGTAAAGTAGAGTTGATGTCACGTCCTGAGCCTAGACCCTGGGCGGGATTGGCACTCGAGAACCATTATTGACCCCAACCAAATCCTTGGACTAACTTTATTACTGAGCAGAAGAATTAAATAAAAGAAATACAACTCATGCAATAACTAAAGAAGTAACATCTTAGCGAAAATGACAACTCAATCTTAAACATATAAAACTAAAATGAATAAGACTAATGAACTATAATTATCTTTCTATGACGCCTCTAAAACAAAGAAGGATGCCGAGACAAGACCTTAGATCATCCTAAGAATTGAAAACTATGAAGCAATGTAAAAAGAAGCCCTTTGGAAAGCAATGAGGCTCACCAACCAACTCTAAGTGCTCAACCTAATCAATGAGGCGTTGGATGTTGATTCTGGTTACTTGTCAGCAAGATAAGACGATCAAGACCAAGTTGCATCAATATATTTAACATAACATAGGCTTGAAAAGACTCTGAATGAAACACTTACATTTGCTTTACTCAACACATGGATAACTCAACTCAATATAAAGCAATAAAACACATGCAATATAGAGATATCTTTTAAAACAATAGAGATCAACTTAGTTCATTGAAGAAAATGTGATGAAAAACTAAACTTTATTCATATAATAAAGTAATATAGTTTCTTTTGCAGATTCTATAACCGAAAACCACCACCATGAGCCTAAGTGGTAATACAATGTCTTGTCCACGCTGCAAGAACTGTCATATACTTTGTCGTCATATATAATGTCTTAACTAAGTGGATCCACTAGTCTATAATAAAAAGTAGTTAGGATTCATCTAAAAGTATGATCATTTACTACCCATGATTGCTTAATAGTTTATGGAGACTTGAGTTATCTGAACTCGCATCCCCATATTGGTGCTCAATACCACTCTTAAAATGTACTTAGCTCATATGTTTAAAAAACCTTTTTTATTTCATTTGAGATAATTACTCAAAATTTAGCTTGAAAGCTCTCTTGGAAATAGGTGTTTTCTTTTCTTGTTCAACTGTGAAAATATTTTAAACTATTTGTGAATACATAGTCCCATATGCTTCTTTGAAGAAATGAACTTCAATCTTTACTCTTTACTTAAGTGTTAAAACAAAGTTAAAATATTTGCGAAAGACTTTTGAGAAATTTTAAGAACATCTCTTAACTGCTAGACTTTACTCTCAACTTTCCTTGAATTTAATCATGGACTCAAGATTCATGATCTCATGTTTTTAGACATACCTTTGAGTGTTGGAGCGCGCTGTGAGGCGTGGTGCCCCAGCCTCTTCCAAGATTTTGACGAACTTTCTCCTTCGTTTTTCAACTCTTAACCCTCTAATTTCACTTAGTTCTTTTCCCAAACACTTAGAATCTAATAATTCATCAATATTTGCATGATTTAATTCAAATTCACACCTAAGTACACGAACCAAACCAAGAAACTTTAACCACAAGAACTCAAACGAATTTACATCAAGAACTCATAGGAGTTACTTTCAAATAAATATAACTTAGCTGAATAGAACTCAGATTGGGGCGTGGGTGAACTAACCCAAAACTACATTATCTCACATTCCTAGTAGGGATCACCCCTTGCGAAATCCACCAACGATTCTTGACAAACACGATGATTTTTTCTCCTTCTCCTCTTTTCTCTTCTCTAAAAATCCTAACTCTTTTTCCAAAAGTGTAAACGGGAAAACTTCCATTTAGACCCTTAGATAATTACCAAAAATGAAATTAAGTAATAATGTTAGGAAAAGACAAAACTATCCTTCCAAAATCAAGATTTGACTTTCCTTCTCCAAACAACCCAACTTCCTAGGGTCATATCTCACTTATACAAACTCGAAATTAAAAAAACTTGCCAGTGTTTGAAAGATTGTTCGAAGGTCTTTCCTACGATAGCTTGAAACACATGAGATAGAAATTATTTTCGTTTGAAGTTGACCAAAAACTCAACTTAACATACTTAACAAATTTCCAGATATTTTTACATTCTTCGCAAAAAAGATGAATTGCGATTCTTAACTTCTTATCAACTTTCGAGTTGTTACAATATGTCCCACTTGGGAACATTCATCCTTGAATGAGATTTATCTTACTAGGTTAACATTGTAATATCAATCACACAATTCAAATACCCAACAAACACAATGGAGTAACAACATGCCAACTTATAAATTAAAGAGTACTAACAATAGAATTAGTACCTTTATCTGTAATTTCTCAGATTTTAAAGAGATCTGGATATTTCTTGTTCATATCTTCCTCAGTTTCCCAAGTATTTTCCTCAAGAAATTGGTTCCTCCAAAGAATTTTGACTGATGTTACCTCTTTTATCCTCAACCTGCGAACTTGGGGATCTAAAATCTAAACCGAAATAACCTAATATGATAAGCTATCATTGAACTAAATTCTTCAGTTGTTATGATAAGTGAAGGATCTCCCTTGCATTTTTTTAACGTTGAGATGTGAAATAACGCATGCACCATTGCCAACTCTTGGGGTAGCATTAAACCATAAGATACATTTTCAACTCTTTTTTATATTCTTTAAGTGCCAATATATCAGGGAGTAAGCTTTTCGTTTTTACCAAATCGCATAACACCCTTCATGGGTGAAACTTTTAGATAAGCCCAATCATCTACTTGAAACTCTAACTCCCTCCTCCTAACAAGAGTATATGATTTTTATGACTCTGTGTTGTTTTCAACCTCTCTTGAATAACTTTATCCTTCCCGATAGCTAGATGAACTAATATGATCATATCAACCCAGCTTCACCCACTTCAAACCATCCAATAAGAGATCTGCACCTTATACCACAAAGAGCTTCATAGGGAGCCATTTGGATGCTAGAATGGTACCTATTAATGCAAGCAAATTTGATGCGAGGTCGGTGATCATATCAATTAACTTTGAGGTCGATCACATAAGATCTGAACATATATTCTAGGGTCTGAAAGTGCGCTATGTGTGACCATCTATCAATGGATGAAATGCAATACCATGACTACAAAACAAGTTCTGGCCTACGCAAGATAGGGCAAGTCCAAATCGCTCACTCCTTCCTGTATCAGATTGATGAGGAAAATGACACCGAGTACATTCCACCTACCACCAGGACCTCCTTCACTACGCCTAACACTACTAGGAAAAGAGCCCGATAGGTTATATCTATAAGGTCACTTTCCCCCATCTAAGGAGGGGGCCGTACATATCGGAGCACATAGTTGGTCAGAGTCAGAGTCATGGTAAATATCTATCACTTATCTCTTGTGGAACTATAGGCTTCTGTCATGATACTCTCTTGGAGCTGATCCACCTTTGGAAAATACAATACTTAATATCTCTACATACCATCTCCCCCTAATTTAAAATTCATCATTTTCTGCTTATGAAAATTTTCATTTAGTTCCAGTAAAAGGGGTCTTTTTCTTGCTTTTCCTTCACTTCTAGCATTAATGCCGATTCAGCCTTATTCATTACAACAACTCTATTTTCACTAGAATCTAAAAAATTGACCCCCAAATGTGCAAGTATATGCACTTCCTCATTTAACTCTTTCTTTCCTTACTTGACATAAGCAACACTCTACATGAACAAGCTGCTCAAGGAACCAGTAACAACATTAGACTTACCCCGGGTGATAGAGGATACTCATGTTGTAATCCCCTACTTATCCTAAAACATCATTTGTTTGAGATTAAGTTCCTTCTTATTTAAAACATACTTGAGACTCTTGCGGTTGGTAAACGTCCACATGAACGACATAGATATAGTGACACCATATGTTAAGAGCAAATACTACTATGGCTAACTCAAGATCATGTTAACTTAAGGAAATTTATCTTGAGTTGACTTTGGTCATAATTTGAGGTATTGATGCTTGGTAGGAATTCTATAAGTTTCATTGATTTTGAGGGATGATTTTATGTCTAGGGGAGGTCTTGGTTAATTTGTTATAGGTATGGAGTTAGTTTTAACCTTTTAAAGCATTGAGTTAGTGTCTTGTGGTCTTCACAGATGTCGGATAAAGGAGACCTCATATTCATATCTTGATGGTTCCATTGGTTCTAGAACGTCGAGCATAATTTTTTTTGAATATGTGGTATGTGCGCACGTGGTTCTCAATGAACCTTCAGGATAATTTCGGTGTTTAAAGAATTAGCTGATGTTTCTATACTGCAGTCCTGGGTCTTATGGAGGGCCTTCGCTTATGTGATCTTCACTTTAGCAAAGGGTGGCTTGCAAAAGAAACACTAGGCTTTTGGGTGGGGTTTGTTTTCGCTAAAGAGAACATGTGGTCATATAAGCGACATTTGAAAGGGGTTTTGACCTACCAATTTCGGGTTTAAGCCTCATTTTCAATTTTTGATCTTGTGAAACCCTTGGTGGCGATTTTTGAAAGAACTCCTTGTTCTAAATCAACTGAGTAAGCTTTTATGATCCTATAATTTCCTTTCTTTTTTATTATATATGGATTTTAACATCATTACCATATATTTGTATTCACAAATGAAAAGGTTTTTAAAGAACTCAAATCCTTCATTCAAATGGTTTTCATCAATGTTTTCCTAAGGCCTTGAGTAACATTTTCAATATTGAATTAATGATTCAAATCTTAAATTTGGAATTGAGTTTTGAGTTGATTGTTAAATTTTTCAAAATAATTAATGTGGATATTGTTGTTTCCTTGGATTTATTGTGAATAGCTTATGCTATACATTTTGTGGCTAAACTTTTGGAGTGAATTATTGATTGATTTAAGGTAAGTGATCTCCTAAACCTAGGATTCTAGTATAGCTCATGTATTACCTTTGTTATTTATGTGTTAGGAGTAATAGGAATGTAGTTAAGGATTAATTATCCACTTGATAAATTTTACTAATCAAAAAAGGGTTGAAACAAAAAGAGCTATGTGATGAACATGACGATGTGAACTGCCTTGTTGTAACCCTTTTTTATTGATTGTTGAAATATTTTATAGCAATAATGTGGCCTTGAATTGCATGAGTTGTTATCTGTTTCATATGGTGTGAAAAGAAGCATATGTCGGGCCACTATTGTACTTTTATGAGGTGGATTATAAAGAGGAAGAAGAACCACAAGAACAAGAGTATAATGAAGTACATGAAACGAAAATAGAAAACGGAGATGGCACTTTAGAAGGGGCAAAAGTATTGATTCATGCATTGTCTGGAGTGCATGACTACAAAACAATGAGAGTTAGAGAATATTTTTAGGGAAAGGTTGATTGATACAGGGACTGCCCATAATTTTGAGGATTATGAGATTACCAACAGGCTAGGATGCCCCTTGGAAGTCATTCCTACTGTCTCTATGGCTGTAGCTAATGGTATTAAGTTCAAGTGCTCTTATATATTTGGTTGATTTTCTTATAAGATGCAGATTGTGGAATTTCCTCCAATATGTTGATATTGGCTTGGGGGTGTATGATGTAGTTTTTGCAATAGAGTGGTTCATTACCATAGGTGAAATAAGGTGTAATATTAGGCCACTTAAAATGTAATTCATGATGGGTAAGAGGAAAGTGTCCTTAAGAGCGAGTATACCTACTGTGACAGTTGGTGCACAACAAAACATCTAGAAGTTAATACAGAAGCTGACTCAGTTGACCATGATGACAGTAGCAGTGGTGACAGTCAATCAACCTAAGTAGAAACATAAACCTGGGTCATATTGAATTATCTTAAGGTGAGTGTCCTTATTGTTGAGAAGTCCTTAATAAATTAGTATACACAAATTTTCAAGATCCCCAGAAAATTACCACCACATATGAGGATTGATCACAAAATCGTCTAGAAAGAAGGTACCTCACTGATTATTGTGAGTCCTTATAGATATCCCACTATTCAAAAAGAGGAAATTGACAAGAAAGTGCAGGATATGTTGACTTTTTTAGTTTAAGACAAAGTCTGAGCCATTATTTATTTCCCATAGTCATGATAAAGAAGAGGAATGGCTTTTGGAGAATGTGCATAAATGATAAGGAGTTCAATTAGTACACTATCAGGGATAAATTCCCAAATTCTGTGATCGAGGGATTGTTAGATGAACTGGCTTGTGCTCACCTTTTCACTAAATTGGACTTACAATTTGGTTATCATCAAATCAGAATGATGGATAAAGATATATACAAAACAACATTCAGGTCTCATCATGGACATTATGAATTCGTAATGATGCCCTTTGGGTTGACAAGTGAACCGTCTACATTTAAATGATTGATGAACCATATATTTCAGCCTTACCTCAGAAAAATCATCTTGGTTTTCTTCGAAGAGATAGTAGTGTACAGTCTCTCTATTAGTAATCATTGGATCACATGGAGTTGAACTTCAGTCTTTTGAAGCACATCAGTTTGTATGTTAAACTCAACAAGTGTTCTTTTACACAACCTAAAAGTAGATTACTTGGGACACATTATCTCTTCTGAGTGAGTGGGTGCGGATCTTAATAAGGTTTAAGCTATGTAAACCTGGCTTTAACCTAAGATAGTTAAGGCACTTAGGTGAATTCTTAGACCCTTAGGATATGACAGAAGGTTTACCATCGTGTTATTGCAAGACCTTTGACTGACTTGTTTAAGAAAGATTCTTTAAGATGGTCAAGGGAGGCTGAAATAACCTTCCAGGAGTTGAAGAAAAATCTATGTCCCCCTCTTGTTCTAGCATTACCTAATTTAAATTTTGAGTTCCTCGTTGAAGCTAATACATGTTCACTGGGGTAGGGGTTTTCTTGATGCAACAGGGTTATCCTTTGGAATATATGAGCAAAGCCTGTTAGAACAAAAATACTCAAGAAACTGATTTGAAAAAATAAAAATAGAGTGAACTTTTGAAATTCCTTGTGTATATTAATATGCAGAAAGCCTGAATTTATACAAAGAAAAAACATAAACAATAAAACTAAAATAAGAACATGTGCCAATAACTACCATAAAAAGGGGGCCACTAACAGCCATATTGGGGCCACTAACTTCAGAAAGTTGAGAAACTAAAGTTGACCAAGTTTAGCTAGAAAATAGGAAGCACTAAATTGAACTAAAGTAGAAAACAGTAAAAATAATAATAAGCTGAAAAAATGTCAATTGTCTAACACTCCTCCTTGGCATTTTTGTGGCAAAAACCAATTCTGTGCCTCAGATCTTCAAACCTTTCCTTTGGCAATGACTTGATGAAAATGTCAGCTAGCTGGTTCTCAGATGAAGAATGAACAAGCAACACTTCATTTAGATTGTTGGAGTTCTCTAATAAAATGAAACTTGATCTTGATATGTTTTGTTCGACCATGAAACACTGGATTTTTTTAGATTGAAACTGCTGAACTGTTGCCACACATGATCTTGGTAGCTTCTGTTTGTTCATGGCCTAAGTCCTTCATCATCTTCGATAGCCAGATAACTTATTTCATAGCAGATGTAGCAGTTATGTACTCAGCTTCTGTTGTTGATTGAGCTATAGTTTCTTGTTATCTAGAGCTCCAACTAAAACAACTTGTCCCCAAACAGAAAATATATCCTGATGTACTTCTGGAATCATCAACTCCACCACGCCAATCACTAACAGAGTACCCAATCAGGTTCATAGTTACTTTGGCAGATGTTTGGAAAAAAATTCCAAATTCGCTAGTTCCTTTAATATACCTTAACACTCTTTTAGCAGTTGTGAGGTGTGTGTCTCTAGGCGAATGCATGAACCTAGAGAGCAAACTAATAACAAATAGAATGGCAGGACTGCTTGCGGTTAGATATAGAAGATTGTCAATTAAGCTTCTATACATACTATCATCCACTTTTTCGAAATCCTCATCCTTGCCAAGCTTCACACCAGTAGATATTGGAGTACTCACAAGTTTGCAATCTTGCATTTTGAACCTGTTTAGAATATCCAAAATGTATTTCTGTTGGCATATGAAAATTCCATCACTGGACTGCAACACTTCCATGCTGAAAAAGTACTTCATGACTCCAAGATCAGTCATTTTAATGATTTTCTCCATTTCATCCTTGAACCTTTGGATTAGTTCAATTTTGCATCCTGTCACAAGCATGTCATCCATATAAATTGAGACAATAAAGGACTCACCTGCAACATTGACTTTCACATACAAAGTAGCTTTACTTTGACTTTTACTAAAGCCAAGTTGGATGAGATGATTGTCCATCCTCTCATACCATGCCCTTGGGGCTTGTTTTAGGCCATACAAGGCCTTTGTTAATATATAAAATTGATCGTCTTTTGCAGGAATTGAGCAACCAAACCATTCAAGAAAGTCGATTTGACATCAAGTTGATGAATTTGCCAGGAACTATGAGATGCAAATGCAAGAATAAGCTTGATTGTGTAATACCTTGCTACAGAAGCAAATGTTTGCTTGTAATCCACACGATATTGTTGTGTGTATCCCTTAACCACCAATCTAGACTTAAGTTTGCAAACTGTTCCATCATAATTGAGTTTTGTCCTGAAAATCCATTATACACTAATTACCTTGCGATTTCTAGGTCTTTCAACAAGCTGCCAGGTTCCATTCTTCACGATCATGTATAGTTATCTTGCATAGCTCTCCTCCATGCCTGAGAGTATTGTGCTTCAACAGAGCTTGTTGGTTCAGAGCTAACCAACTTATACCGCTGATAGAAATCTTTTAAGGATCGAGTTCCCCTCACTTGTACATCATCCACTAGTTCATTTTCTGAAAGTTGAGGCTGCTGTATTGAAAATGAATCAGAATAAGACGTCTTCTGATTTTCCCAATCCCAACCAGCTGCTTCATCAAACTTCACTTCTCGGCTGAAAATTAGTTTGTCTGATTTCAAACGTAAATTCTGTAACCTTTGGATGAACTATAGCGCATAAATATGCCTTTATGAGACTTGTTATCCAGCTTACTCCTTTTTGTTTCTGGAACTCGATAATAACGTGTACACTTGTTCCAACACCAATCTTCATATGGAGTCATGTCCTGCAAGGCCTTAGTAGGCAATCTGTTCAACAAATTTATAGAGGTATTGACTGCCTCAGCCCAAAAGTGATTTGGAATCTTTCTTTCGGGCAAAAGACATTTGGCCATCTCCATTACTGTCCTATTATTCCTTTCAGACACGCAATTTTGTTGTGGAGTGAATGGTAATGTCAATTGGCGTTCAATACCTGTGCTATTACAAAACTCCACAAATTGAGAAGAAGTGTATTCTCCTCCATTGTCAGACCTTAAAGCCTTAATACTAAGAACACATTGATTTTCTACTGAATCTTTAAATTGTTTTAAAACATCAAAGACTTCACTCTTCAGTATTATGATATAAACCCAACACATTCTGGTTTAGTCATCAAAAAAGAGGAGAAAGTATCTATTACCACTCAGCAAATCTGTTTTGATTGGGCCGCAAGCATCCGTATGAATGAGCTGAAGTTTCTGCTTAGCTCTTTGTACTTGATTTTCTTCAAATGGCAATTTGATTTGCTTTCCCTGTTGGCAAGTTTCACTGACTTGAGCATTAGAAAGAAATTCAGGCATATTTTCCACTAGCTCCTTTTTTTCCATCTCGGGGATGCTTCTCGGAATGAAGTGATCAAACCTTTTGTGCCATAGGTTTGCACATGTATGTGAAGTAATAGTGTAAGCCTGCTCATTTATTTTCTCCCAATCAACTGAAAACATTCTGTTACTCATCTTGACATAAAATAACTCTACTCCAGAAGGGTCAGAAACAACACATTAACGATTCTTAAAATGCAGAGAATAATTATTTTCAAGCATTTGTCCAACACTCAACAAATTTTTACTCATATCAGGTTTGTACAAAACATAAGAAATAGTTTTGATACCTGATATTGTTGAGATAGACACTGTACCTCTGCCTTTCACTGCTACGGCCTCACCGTTTCCCACTTTTACTTTAGATTTGTAGGTATTATGTAGGAATTTGAACAGTTCAACATTATTGCACAAGTGATGTGTGCAACCACTGTCAAGAAGCCATGAATTAGAGGATTCACTGATTGAAAAGTATGAAACTGCAAATAGTTTCTCTTCATCTGCATCTTCAGCTTCTGCTTCCTGCGCTTGCAAAGCACCAGAGGCCTTTGCTCTTGATTTGCAGATCTTGGATATGTGTCCCGTCTGCTTAAAATTTCCACATATAGCATCGACTCTCCACCAACAATACTTCTCCAGATGTGTATTTATTTTACAATGTTTGCAAGGAGGGAACTTCTTCTTCACATCTCCACTATTGTTTCATCCATCATGCTTAGCCCTTATTATTTTGGTGGAATTGTTGCTTTCCTTTTTGATTTTGTACAGAGAAAGCTCCTTAAATGAACTTTTCCCGTCTCAAAGTCCTCCTTTGTTCTTGTTCTTGAAGAGCACTCATTAGTTCACGTAATGAAAGTTTGCTCAATTTCTTGGATTCTTCAAGAGAAGAAATCTTAGATTCAAATCTCTCAGGAAGAGTCACAAGAACTTTCTCCACAATTCATTTGTCTATAAATTCTCCACCAAGAAGTCTAATGTTATTAACAATTAAGGATATTCGATCAGCATAACTGATAATTTCATCCTCCTGCATATTCAAGGACTCAAACTCTCTTTTTAGGTTCAACACTTGAATTTGACGTGTTCTATCGCTGCCTTGATATTCTTCTTTCAACCTATCCCAATCCTCTTTTGCAGTTTTGCAAGCCATGATTCTGAAAAACACAGTATCTGCCACAGCATTCTGCAAAAGCGACATGGCTTTAGATTTCTTTGCCTTCTCTTCGTTGTTTGATTTGATCTGAGACAAGGTAGGATTTACTGGTAGAGTAGCAAGTGGTTTATCTTCCGTCACAGTTTCCCAAAGTTCATAGGCTTCCAAAAAGCTTGCATCTTCACAGACAAGATTTGGTAATTTTCACTAGTGAAAGTGAATAATGGATTTAAAGGTAGGTTGTTGGATGCCATTTGTGTTGAAGATTACAACTTTTTTTTGTCCTGTAAGATCAACTAGAGGCTCTGATGCCACTGTTAGAACAAAAATACTCAAGAAACTTATTTGAAAAAATAAAAATAGTGAACTTATGAAATTCCTTGTGTATATTAATCTGCAGAAAGTCTGAATTTATAAAAAGAAAAAACATAAACATTAAAACTAAAATAAGAACATGTGACACTAACAACCATAAAAGGGGGCCACTAACAGCCATAATGGGGCCACTAACTTCAGAAACTTGAGCAACTAAAGTTGACTAATTCTAGCTAAAAAATAGGAAGCACTAAATTGAACAAAGTAGATAGAAGTAAAAATAATAATAAGTTGAAAAAATGCAAATTGTCTAACAAAGACTTGGGGCCAAAACACTCTTCTCGTTCTATATATGAGAAGGGGATGTTGGCAATTGTGTTTGTAGTGCATAAATGGAGACCATACTTGATTGGTAGGCATTTTACTATCAAGAAAGTTCATCAAAGTTTGAAATATCTGATGTAACATCTCCTAGCAAATAGAAGTGGCTGACCAAGCTTATAGGATATGACTATTCTTTTTGCATACAAAAAAGGAAGTGAAAATTGATATGCGGACACATTGTCTAGGAGAAGTGACAATCACCTATTGTTAAATACACTTTCTTTGGTCACTGGTCGGCTGTTACAACAAGCAAAGGTGAACGATTCCTTTCATAGGGATACCTATATCATGAAGTTGCTCCAAATTATATCTTCAAGTGGTGCTTGCAAACCTTATTTTGTCCTGAAGGATGGGTTGTTATATTTAAAATACAAGGTGATGGTAGGTAATGAGGCAAAACTAAAGCAAGAACAGCTGCAAATTTACCATGACAGTGCTCTAGGTGGTCACTCAGATATGGAAGCTATCCTACAAATATTGAATATGGTTTTCTTATGAAAGAGAATGAAGAAAGAGGTTTTTGAATATTGGAGGGAATGTGTAAAAAACGTTGAGCATGTGTCATTCTGGTTTACTCCAACCCTACCTACCCTGATTGAATTTTGGTTTTTAAATATGTTAATCCAATAACAAACCAATAAAAAAAAATTTGGTTTTTGGTTTATGGTTTTTGGTCATTATCAGTTCGGTATTCAGTTCATCCTATAAGAAAATGTCCGTAAAATATTATATGAATTCTTACTTCTCTAAATGATTTGATATAGTAAAATAAGTAAGATAATGACAAATTACATTAATAAGAGAATTTACAGTTCAAAAGCTGAAGTTACATGTCGTGACCGCCAAAACATAAAATGAAATTTCTTATGTTAATCGAATTACAAACCTTTACAAACTAGCAAAAACCCACAACCTACAATTACAAACTAAAACAAAAATCAAATATTCCAACAAGACTAAAACTAAAACTAAAATTCAATAGCTAAAATTGTGAGCTTAGTGTGATGTGGGCATAGTACTAATAATTTGATATAGTTATGATGTCTAGTTATATATTAAATTATTAATGTCTAATATTTAAGAAGGGTAAAAATGTAAATTATTATGATTTTATTGGGTTATCGGTTTACACATTAACCCTATAGTAAAAATCTATATCGAACCAATAACCCAATATTTTTTTATAAACCCATTAAGAATATAATAACTCAATTACCCTATAATTAGTTTTTGGTTCGGTCTTGCACAACCCTACTTGTGATAGTTGACTGATTAAGTAAATATGCTCATTTCATTTGTCTATCCCATCCTTACTCTGCTGCTGACGTTACTCAATTGTTTCTACATCATGTCTATAAGTTACATGGCCTTCCTCGGACCATAGAGAGTGATCGAGAGACTATATTTTTGAGAATGTTTTGGCAAGAACTATTTAGCATTAAGGGGTGGCCTTACATCATTCCGAGTTACTATCCTCCAATTGATGGCCAAAAGGAGGTAGTGAATAAGTGTTTGGATGGATATCTTCGTTGGATGTTATATGACAGGACTAAGGAGCGGATCCACTGGCTATCATTGGCAAAGTGGTTATGTTACACCAACTTCCACTCATCTGACCCCTTATGAAGTGATGAACAACACCTTCCTTTTCATATTGCCTACTTTCCCCAAGGTTCGATGATTGACGTAGTTGACAGAAGTTTACAAAGAAAGGAAGCAACTATTAGACTATTAAAACACCACGACTATTAAACCACCACCTCTCGATGCCTCAACAGAGAATGAAGAAGCAAGCTGATAAAAAGGGATTTGAAATGGTATTTGATGATGGTGATTACACTTACGTGAAGTTACAACCTTACAGACAATTGTCGAAGTCACTCTTACCAGAAACTTGGTCCTAAGTATTTTGGCCATTTTCAGTACTTAAGAGAATTGGACAGGTTCCTTATCACTTAGAGATGCCACCACATGCTAGGATTCATCACATCTTTCATGTATAACAATTGAAAAATAAGATTGGCTCTAACCTCGTTTTCCCATACATTAAAGTTACCTTGACTGCTCATTGCAATGTTCTACTAGAACCTGAGGCTATTCTTGAGCAGAGGGTCATTCCCAAACCCAAACGATCTATCACACCAAGTTAGGTGAAATGGTTTAATTGTCCTCGGCAACAAAACACTTGTATGGATTTACATACACAACAACAGCAATATCTCTATTCTATCCTAATGGTCAAGGATGTCTTTGAGGGGGGAGTAATTAAGCAGTTAGGTCGTTAGATTCCAGTTGTGAGTTGAAGCAGCAGAGGAAAAATTAATTAGAGATAATGTGATGACATTCATTCAATAATAATTTAAAGAATGATATTAATTTTTCTCAAGAGCTTTTCTTTCATTAGTTCATTAGAAATTGAAAAGATGTAGCAAGTTTTACTTTTCTCTCGGTGTAGGATTAGTC
This sequence comes from Solanum pennellii, assembly GCF_001406875.1. Lineage (NCBI taxonomy): Eukaryota > Viridiplantae > Streptophyta > Magnoliopsida > Solanales > Solanaceae > Solanum > Solanum pennellii. The sequence goes on along the minus strand of NC_028640.1, from coordinate 55,253,283 downwards.
TAGGAAGGCTATCCTGCACCGACCCTGAAAAGTAAGCATAACATTGTAGCTCCAGCGACTACCATGGTTACTCCAGCTTCAGGGAGAAACCATGTAGTGTTTAAGTCCAGTGAGGAGGAAAAAGGAACTGGTGAAGATTGCAACAGTATTGAATGTAAGAGTACTCGAGTAGGCTTTGTGGCTAGGAAGAAACTTGAAGTACTGGTGATGGTTCTACTATGACGACTTCAGTTAAGAGGTGTGAGGTATTCTAACCCATCTACTCCAGACACTAAAGTACCAATCAATTCTCAGGTAAAGAAGAATTGTGGATCTCAGATGGGGAAATCACTTTATTAAGTTACCCAAACTATAATGGATGGTAAGTTAGTGGTAAAACTAACGAAGTATGACATTCGTGAGTCAGTTCAACAGTGGGAATGGCGCTTATTGGATATGTTCTAGGGGATACACCATTTGAGAAATATATGGACAATTATGTCACAGCTCTGTGGAACTTCATCCAAAAGCCCTAGACTCTATACCATTAAGATGGTTACTATGTGTATTGATTTTCTTATGTAGTAGACAAAGAGGGGGTTATGAAGATTGGTCTGTATACGTATCACAATAAACCAATTATGCCAAGAAACTAGCAGGCTAGCTTCATATTCTACACAGAATGTATAACTACAATTCTATTATGGGTGAAATTCTCGAGTTTACCAGTTTGATATTGGTCAACGGAAGCTTTAACTAATATAGTAAATGCGGAAACTTTTGTACAATTATAGATATATGATAGAGATGAATCATATTTCATATGCTACAGTGCTGGTTGAATTTGACATATCTCAACCTTTGGTAGAGATAGTTACACATTATACTCCTCATGGGTGTTTCTAGCAAGATGTGAATGGACGCCCAAATTTTTCTTGGATTGCTTGAAGTTTGGCATGATAATGAAGAATGTTGGGCTAAAGTATTTCATGACACCTGCTGATGAGTTTAAGGAGCAACCTAGGATAAATAGAAGATCCTAGAGTAAGCGTAGAAATATCCATACATGGCCAGCTAGACCATCTATATAAGATGAGGCCCCAAACCCTGCACTAGAAGTAAATATTCATGCTCGTGCAAAAAAAGACCATGGTGAACACAGAGATGTTATAGGTACTAGTTTTTCTAATAGCATTAAAGTGTTGGGGGCCACTAGAGGGAAATATCAGGGGAGAAGACCGACCATCTATTCCTCCAACCATGATCATTATTACATGGAATAGGCCCTTCAAGCAGAAACAAATTCTTCTATTTCTGAGAAAAAATATGATTGATATTTTAGGGTTCCTAGAGATCATGGATTCTTAGTTGATATTTTGACGATGTATTAAAAGTGAAGGAAACAATTGTCTTACCAGTCACTCAGGCTAAGATAACTTGCTTCAAGGAAATGCTTGATAGCTTACAATTGACCCCCCTTAAAACAAAAGGGTGCTACTTTACTTTGTGTAACAAACAACAAGCTAAAAGCAGGGTATACAGTAAAATTTACTAGGTTTTTTAGAATCTTGAGTTTCTACTGCAATTTTGGCATATTGAGGTTGAATTTCTAGATCTACGAGTATCATCTCATTTCCCAGCCATTATACAATGTTGACAGAGAATTACTCTGCATCCAAAGCCTTTCTAGCTCTATCCTCTAGGAGATGCAAATATAGAGCTTTGTTAGAGAATAACAACTTGATTTGATAGTTGAGGTTAGACAGGAGTTCTTCAATCTTTGAAAGATATGCAAAAGAATAAAGCACCACGGGTGGATGGCTACCCAATAGAATTTTATAATAAAAAGTGGATATAGTAAAGGAGGACTATATGCAGTTGTTCAACAACTTTTTATATCTTGGGTCATGATGAAAGCTTGGAACTGCACAATTGTCTTAATACCTATGGTTTCTTCTCCTACCCATGTGACAAACATTTGACATATTTCTTGTTGTTCCACATTGTATAAAAATTTTAAAAAAGTGCTTTATAGGAGACTGAAGAGTGTGGTGAATAGTCTTGTGGGTGAATCACAATAAGCATTTATTGAATGAAGGCATATTAGTGATAGTATACTTCTGATCCATGAGTTGTTTAAAGGGTTTACTAGACAGTGGATATCGCCTAGAAGTGTTCGTAAGGTGGATCTTAGAAAATCATATGATACTTTATAGTGGCCTTTCCTAAAATATATTTTTGTGAATCTTGGATTTCCATATAAGTTCATAGAATGGGTGATGGAGTATGTTTCCACTGTCAGTTATTCATTTCAAGGATAAAAGAGGAGTGAGGCAAGGGTATCCCATGTCCCCATATCTCTTTATAGGTTGTACTTCACTTGGTGTAACAAACAACAAGTTACAAGCACGGTATACAATAAGATTTACTAGGCTTTTGGAAATCATGAGTGTCACAATAATTTAGCCATATTGAGGTTGAATTTCAAGAGCCATGACAATCAAGTCATTCCCCAACCATTATACAATGTTGACAAAAAAATTACTTTGCATCCAAAGCCTTTCTAGCTATACACGACTATGATGGATAATCCCTATTTTAAAAACATACTATAGCAGGTATGACAAATGCTATGAAGGGGAGCAGAAATGACTATCATTTGGAACAAGATCAAGAATTATATACTCATATTGCTTTGATTTGATGAAGAAACCATCCCCTTAAAGTATTTGGGAGTCTCTTTGTTAACTAAGAAATTTACAGTACAACAAAGTTTGCCATTAGTGGAGAAGATTACAACAAAAGTAAAATATTTGTCATCTAAACTACTCTCATACGTTGGTAGGCTGTAGTTAATCATGTTTGTAATTTTTGGTATGAAAATATATTGGGCTCAGGTTTTTGTCGTGCCAAATACAGTAGTAAAAATGATTGAAGCGACTTGTAGAACTTTCCTATGGACCGGGAAAGGGGAGATGTCAAGGAGAGAACTAGTACTATGGGAAAAGGTGTGTCAACAAAGCCAGTCGAAGGTCTTAATATAATTGCACTTCATACTTGGAACAAGGCAGCCATACTCAAACAATTATGGGTTATCTATGAAAAATGACTCTCAATAGATAAAGTGGATTCACTATTATTATATAAAGAATAGATATTTGAAAATTATGGATACCCCCAAGAATGCAACTTGGGTGGTAAGAAAAAAATAGATAGTCGAGAAGTACTTATTAATACAACTAGTGTTGATGGGGTACTTATACGGGAAATAAAAAAGCTGGAAAAACAAGGTATATTTCATATGAAGGAAACTTATAACTATTGGTAGAAGCAACACCCTAGAGTTCTTTGGAAGATCTTAACCTTGCAGCAACATTAACATCAAACACACATATTCCATTTTTGGCTAGAAGTGCAATGAGATTTTCCACTATAAATTCTATTGCATAAATTTGGTATCAAGGTTCTTATTAAATGTGATTTTGTTCTTAAGAGGAGGAGACATTCACTCACCTTTTTTTCTCATGTTCCTATAGCTAAAAGGTGTGGACTGCATTATTTCATTGGTTGTACCAGCCTCGAAATATTGGATCAGGGTACAAAGAGCTAGAGTGGATTTTTCACAGTGCCTAGTGGAGAAATAATATTGTTGAGATTGTATGATGGACCTTTGCAATGATGGTTTACTGCAAATGGAGGGATAGGAATATCAAGAGATTTCGACATGGACTAGTGCATACAATGCGCACATGCCGAGACATAGTAATGCATATACATATTCAAGGGAGGAACAATGTTGGATGGCATTATTCAATACTGCAGTTAAATTGTTTTCCCTTAATATTGTATAGATTCTTATATTAGATAGATGTGTTGGTGATTTTCATGGTTGATTTTTTTTAGTTCAGAGGTAATTGGTTTACGTCTATCTGGTTATGTAATGATTCAATTTTTAATAATAAAATGGGGTTTTAATTACAAAAATTTTACTTGTTTGCATTGATTATTGAACACCGTGATGAGACATGTGATAGATGCCAAGGTCATTTCCGGCAAGTTTCTATGATGCCGAGATCATTGCCGACGAGTGCTACTATGCCAAGATCATTTGTGGCTACTGATATTGTGTCGATGGGAAATAGTTTCGGCTAGTTATATTGTGTCGACGGGAAATGGTTCCGTTGAGAGATTGATTATTCTGATTTGATATATTTCAATTCTTATGTGTGAGTAGGGGTGACAAAATGGGTAATTAATATAAGTATTACCCATATTAAATGAATTGGGTATCCAACTCATTTGATAATTGGTAAAAACAAGTAATATCCATATAAGACATTTAAAAATGGGTAGTTAAATGGATAAAATGGGTAAAAACAAACAAAAAAAAAGAGAGATAAGGGGTTGGGTAGTCAGAAAGTTTTCTTTTTTTAAGAAAAACAAAATATGTAAAAAAACATGAGACTTTTTTTACATTTAATTAGGCATATGGGTAGTAGGGATGGGGTGGGGTGGATAATTTTTTTTCAAAAAAAAATTAAAACTAGTAATGAAAAAATTAAAAATTTGAATTTTTTTTGGGGATGGGGTAGGGGCTTGGGGGTGTGAATTTTAATTTTTTTTTTAAAAAAAAAAGATTTAATGAAAATTTTTAAAATTTTTTAATGAAGATCG